>NW_027310549.1:47500-60000 GCF_047496795.1 Chiloscyllium punctatum
TAGTGGTGGGGGCTTAATTATCGCCGAGGGGAGCATGTCCCGGTGGTGTGGCCGAGGATGGAGTGCCTTTTGAAGGGGGTGTTTCTGAATTTGGACCCTTTTTGAGTTGCATGGCCGGATGGGTGTGGTTTTGAAGGGTGTGTCTGTCTGGAGTGGCACCGGCGTTGGTGTGAGGCTGAGGGTGGGCGTTCGGTTCCTGGTTAGGGATAGGGAAAGGGTGAGACTTAGCTTTAGTGCTCGTGCCCCCGATTTTGGTAATGTTTGACGTCAATTTTCCAAGGAGGCGAATGCAAGGCTTCAGAGGGACTTTGAGTGTTCGGGGGCGGGGTAGCTCAGCCGGATTTGCCCCGGCGGTTCTGCGGACGGTGTTGACTTCGAGGGCGGACCGGCCCCCGTGTTCAGTCCGAATATCGTGCATTGTTAACGGCGGGAAGTGTTCCAAAAGGGAATGGGATTGAATGTGACTGCTGAAGCCGACTTTGAGACCTGTAACGCGGGTAGCTCAGCCGGATTTGACCCGGCGGTTCTGGCGACGGTCTCGCCTTCGAGGGGGGAGCGCCCCGCGTGTTCAGGCCGAATTTTGTGCATTTCCATCGGCGGGAAGAGGTCCAAACGGGAATGGGATTGAATGTGACTGCTGAAGCCGACATTGAGACCTCTAACGCGGGTAGCTCGGCAGGATTTGACCCGGCGGTTCTGCCGAAGGTCTCACCTTCGAGGGGGGAGCGTCCCGCGTGTTCAGGCCGAATATCGTGCATTGTTAACGGCGGGAAGTGTTCCAAACGTGAATGGGATTGAATGTGACTGCTGAAGCCGACATTGAGACCTCTAACGCGGGTAGCTCGGCCGGATTTGACCCGGCGGTTCTGGCGACGGTCTCGCCTTCGAGGGGGGAGCGTCCCGCGTGTTCAGGCCGAATTTTGTGCATTTCCATCGGCGGGAAGAGGTCCAAACGGGAATGGGATTGAATGTGACTGCTGAAGCCGACATTGAGACCTCTAACGCGGGTAGCTCGGCAGGATTTGACCCGGCGGTTCTGCCGAAGGTCTCACCTTCGAGGGGGGAGCGTCCCGCGTGTTCAGGCCGAATATCGTGCATTGTTAACGGCGGGAAGTGTTCCAAAAGGGAATGGGATTGAATGTGACTGCTGAAGCCGACATTGAGACCTCTAACGCGGGTAGCTCGGCCGGATTTGACCCGGCGGTTCTGGCGACGGTCTCGCCTTCGAGGGGGGAGCGTCCCGCGTGTTCAGGCCGAATTTTGTGCATTTCCATCGGCGGGAAGAGGTCCAAACGGGAATGGGATTGAATGTGACTGCTGAAGCCGACATTGAGACCTCTAACGCGGGTAGCTCGGCCGGATTTGACCCGGCGGTTCTGCCGAAGGTCTCACCTTCGAGGGGGGAGCGTCCCGCGTGTTCAGGCCGAGTTTTGTGCATTTCCATCGGCGGGAAGAGGTCCAAACGGGAATGGGATTGAATGTGACTGCTGAAGCCGACATTGAGACCTCTAACGCGGGTAGCTCGGCCGGATTTGACCCGGCGGTTCTGCCGAAGGTCTCAGCTTCGAGGGGGGAGCGCCCACCGTGTACAGGCCGATTTTCATGCATTTCCAACCGTGGGAAGGGGTCCGAAAGGGGATGGGGGTGAACGTGACTGCTCAACCCGACTTTGAGACCTCTAACGCGGGTAGCTCAGCCGGATTTGACCCGGCGGTTCTGGCGACGGTCTCGCCTTCGAGGGGGGAGCGTCCCGCGTGTTCAGGCCGAATTTTGTGCATTTCCATCGGCGGGAAGAGGTCCAAACGGGAATGGGATTGAATGTGACTGCTGAAGCCGACATTGAGACCTCTAACGCGGGTAGCTCGGCCGGATTTGACCCGGCGGTTCTGCCGAAGGTCTCACCTTCGAGGGGGGAGCGTCCCGCGTGTTCAGGCCGAATTTTGTGCATTTCCATCGGCGGGAAGAGGTCCAAACGGGAATGGGATTGAATGTGACTGCTGAAGCCGACATTGAGACCTCTAACGCGGGTAGCTCGGCCGGATTTGACCCGGCGGTTCTGCCGAAGGTCTCACCTTCGAGGGGGGAGCGCCCACCGTGTACAGGCCGATTTTCATGCATTTCCAACCGTGGGAAGGGGTCCGAAAGGGGATGGGGGTGAACGTGACTGCTCAACCCGACTTTGAGACCTGTAACGCGGGTAGCTCAGCCGGATTTGACCCGGCGGTTCTGGCGACGGTCTCGCCTTCGAGGGGGGAGCGTCCCGCGTGTTCAGGCCGAATTTTGTGCATTTCCATCGGCGGGAAGAGGTCCAAACGGGAATGGGATTGAATGTGACTGCTGAAGCCGACATTGAGACCTCTAACGCGGGTAGCTCGGCCGGATTTGACCCGGCGGTTCTGCCGAAGGTCTCACCTTCGAGGGGGGAGCGTCCCGCGTGTTCAGGCCGAATTTTGTGCATTTCCATCGGCGGGAAGAGGTCCAAACGGGAATGGGATTGAATGTGACTGCTGAAGCCGACATTGAGACCTCTAACGCGGGTAGCTCGGCCGGATTTGACCCGGCGGTTCTGCCGAAGGTCTCACCTTCGAGGGGGGAGCGCCCACCGTGTACAGGCCGATTTTCATGCATTTCCAACCGTGGGAAGGGGTCCGAAAGGGGATGGGGGTGAACGTGACTGCTCAACCCGACTTTGAGACCTGTAACGCGGGTAGCTCAGCCGGATTTGACCCGGCGGTTCTGGCGACGGTCTCGCCTTCGAGGGGGGAGCGCCCCGCGTGTTCAGGCCGAATTTTGTGCATTTCCATCGGCGGGAAGAGGTCCAAACGGGAATGGGATTGAATGTGACTGCTGAAGCCGACATTGAGACCTCTAACGCGGGTAGCTCGGCAGGATTTGACCCGGCGGTTCTGCCGAAGGTCTCACCTTCGAGGGGGGAGCGCCCACCGTGTACAGGCCGATTTTCATGCATTTCCAACCGTGGGAAGGGGGCCGAAAGGGGATGGGGGTGAATGTGACTGCTCAACCCGACTTTGAGGCATCTAACCCGGGTAGCTCAGCCGGGTTTGACCCGGCGGTTCTGCCGACTGCCTCGCCTTCGAGGGGGGAGCGTCCCCCGTGTACAGGCCGATTTTCATGCATTTCGAACCGTGGGAAGTGGCCCAAAAGGGGATGGGGGTGAATGTGACTGCTCAACCCGACTTTGGCGCTTCCGAGCCGGGTAGCCCGGCCGGGTTTGACCCGGCGGTTCTGCCGTCGGTCTCGCCTTCGAGGGCGGAGCCTCCCCCGTGTACAGGCCGATTTTCATGCATTTGCAACGGTGGGAAGTTGCCCAAAAGTCGATGGGAGTGAATGTGACTGCTCAACCCGACTTTGAGACTTTTAAGCCGGGTAGCTCAGCCGGGTTTGACCCGGCGGTTCTGCCGACGGTCTCGCCTTCGAGGGGGGAGCCTCCCCCGTGTACAGGCCGATTTTCGTGCATTTCCAACGGTGGGAAGAGGTTCAAAAGGGGATGGGAGTGAATGTGACTGCTCAACCCGACTCTGAGGCTTCTAACCCGGGTAGCTCGGCCGGGTTTGATCCGGCGGTTCTGCCGACGGTCTCGTCTTCGAGGCCGGTGCCTCCCCCGTGTACAGGCCGATTTTCGTGCATTTCCAACGGTGGGAAGTGGTCCAAAAGGGAATGGGGGTGGACGTGTCTGCTCATACCGACTTTGAGACTTGTAAGCCGGGTAGCTCAGCCGGGTTTGACCCGGCGGTTCTGCCGACGGTCTCGCCTTCGAGGGGGGAGCCTCCCCCGTGTACAGGCCGATTTCCGTGCATTTCCAACGGTGGGAAGAGGTTCAAAAGGGGATGGGAGTGAATGTGACTGCTCAACCCGACTCTGAGGCTTCTAACCCGGGTAGCTCGGCCGGGTTTGATCCGGCGGTTCTGCCGACGGTCTCGTCTTCGAGGCCGGTGCCTCCCCCGTGTACAGGCCGATTTTCGTGCATTTCCAACGGTGGGAAGAGGTTCAAAAGGGGATGGGGGTGAATGCGACTGCTCAACCCGACTCTGAGGCTTCTAACCCGGGTAGCCCGGCCGGGTTTGACCCGGCGGTTCTGCCGTCGGTCTCGCCTTCGAGGGCGGAGCCTCCCCCGTGTACAGGCCGATTTTCATGCATTTGCAACGGTGGGAAGTTGCCCAAAAGTCGATGGGAGTGAATGTGACTGCTCAACCCGACTTTGAGACTTTTAAGCCGGGTAGCTCAGCCGGGTTTGACCCGGCGGTTCTGCCGACGGTCTCGCCTTCGAGGGGGGAGCCTCCCCCGTGTACAGGCCGATTTTCGTGCATTTCCAACGGTGGGAAGAGGTTCAAAAGGGGATGGGAGTGAATGTGACTGCTCAACCCGACTCTGAGGCTTCTAACCCGGGTAGCTCGGCCGGGTTTGATCCGGCGGTTCTGCCGACGGTCTCGTCTTCGAGGCCGGTGCCTCCCCCGTGTACAGGCCGATTTTCGTGCATTTCCAACGGTGGGAAGTGGTCCAAAAGGGAATGGGGGTGGACGTGTCTGCTCATACCGACTTTGAGACTTGTAAGCCGGGTAGCTCAGCCGGGTTTGTTCCGGCGGTTCTGCCGACGGTCTCGTCATCGAGGGGGGAGCCTCCCCCGTGTCCAGGCCGATTTTCATGCATTTCCAACCGTGGGAAGTGGTCCAAAAGGGAATGGGGGTGAATGTGACTGCTCATACCGACTTTGAGACTTTTAAGCCGGGTAGCTCAGCCGGGTTTGACCCGGCGGTTCTGCCGACGGTCTCGCCTTCGAGGGGGGAGCGTCCCCCGTGTTCAGGCCGAATTTTGTGCATTTCGAACCGTGGGAAGTTGCCCAAAAGTCGATGGGAGTGAATGTGACTGCTCAACCCGACTTTGAGACTTGTAAGCCGGGTAGCTCAGCCGGGTTTGACCCGGCGGTTCTGCCGACGGTCTCGTCTTCGAGGCGGGTGCCTCCCCCGTGTACAGGCCGATTTTCATGCATTTCGTACCGTGGGAAGCGGTCCAAAAGGGGATGGGAGTGAACGTGACTGCTCATACCGACTTTGGCGCTTCCGAGCCGGGTAGCTCAGCCGGGTTTGACCCGGCGGTTCTGCCGACGGTCTCGCCTTCGAGGGGGGAGCGTCCCCCGTGTTCAGGCCGAATCTTGTGCATTTCGAACCGTGGGAAGTTGCCCAAAAGTCGATGGGAGTGAATGTGACTGCTCAACCCGACTTTGAGACTTGTAAGCCGGGTAGCTCAGCCGGGTTTGACCCGGCGGTTCTGCCGACGGTCTCGTCTTCGAGGCGGATGCCACCCCCGTGTACAGGCCGATTTTCGTGCATTTCCAACCGTGGGAAGTGGTCTAAAAGTCGATGGGAGTGAACGTGACTGCTCAACCCGACTCTGAGGCTTCTAACCCGGGTAGCTCGGCCGGGTTTGACCCGGCGGTTCTGCCGACGGTCTCGTCTTCGAGGCGGGTGCCTCCCCCGTGTACAGGCCGATTTTCGTGCATTTCGAACCGTGGGAAGTGGTCTAAAAGTCGATGGGAGTGAACGTGACTGCTCAACCCGACTTTGAGACTTGTAAGCCGGGTAGCTCAGCCAGGTTTGACCCGGCGGTTCTGCCGACGGTCTCGCCTTCGAGGGCGGACCCTCCCCCGTGTACAGGCCGGTTTTCGTGCATTTCGAACCGTGGGAAGTGATCCAAAAGGGAATGGGGGTGAACGTGACTGCCCAACCCGGCTTTGAGACTTGTAAGCCGGGTAGCTCAGCCGGGTTGGACCCGGCGGTTCTGCCGACGGTCTCGACTTCGAGGCGGGTGCCTCCCCCGTGTACAGGCCGATTTTCATGCATTTGCAACGGTGGGAAGTTGCCCAAAAGTCGATGGGAGTGAATGTGACTGCTCAACCCGACTTCGAGACTTGTAAGCCGGGTAGCTCAGCCGGGTTTGACCCGGCGGTTCTGCCGACGGTCTCGCCTTCGAGGGGGGAGCCTCCCCCGTGTACAGGCCGATTTTCGTGCATTTCCAACGGTGGGAAGAGGTTCAAAAGGGGATGGGAGTGAATGTGACTGCTCAACCCGACTTTGGCGCTTCCGAGCCGGGTAGCTCAGCCGGGTTTGACCCGGCGGGTCTGCCGACGGTCTCGTCTTCGAGGCGGGTGCCTCCCCCGTATACAGGCCGATTTTCATGCATTTCGAACCGTGGGAAGTGGTCCAAAAGGGAATGGGGGTGGACGTGTCTGCTCATACCGACTTTGAGACTTGTAAGCCGGGTAGCTCAGCCGGGTTTGTTCCGGCGGTTCTGCCGACGGTCTCGTCTTCGAGGCGGGTGCCTCCCCCGTGTACAGGCCGATTTTCGTGCATTTCGAACCGTGGGAAGTGGTCCAAAAGGGGATGGGAGTGAATGTGACTGCTCAACCCGACTTTGGCGCTTCCGAGCCGGGTAGCTCAGCCGGGTTTGACCCGGCGGGTCTGCCGACGGTCTCGTCTTCGAGGCGGGTGCCTCCCCCGTATACAGGCCGATTTTCATGCATTTCGAACCGTGGGAAGTGGTCCAAAAGGGAATGGGGGTGGACGTGTCTGCTCATACCGACTTTGAGACTTGTAAGCCGGGTAGCTCAGCCGGGTTTGATCCTGCGGTTCTGCCGACGGTCTCGCCTTCGAGGGGGGAGCCTCCCCCGTGTTCAGTCCGATTTCCATGCATTTCCAACCGTGGGAAGTTGCCCAAAAGGGGATGGGAGTGAATGTGACTGCTCAACCCGACTTTGGCGCTTCCGAGCCGGTTAGCACAGCCGGGTTTGACCCGGCGGTTCTGCCGACAGTCTCCTCTTCGAGGCGGGTGCCTCCCCCGTGTACAGGCCGATTTCCGTGCATTTCGAACCGTGGGAAGTGGTCCAAACGTCGATGGGAGTGAATGTGACTGCTCAACCCGACTTTGGCGCTTCCGAGCCGGGTAGCTCAGCCGGGTTTGACCCGGCGGTTCTGCCGACGGTCTCGTCTTCGAGGCGGGTGCCTCCCCCGTGTACAGGCCGATTTTCATGCATTTGGAACCGTGGGAAGTGGTCCAAAAGGGAATGGGGGTGGACGTGACTGCTCATACCGACTTTGAGACTTGTAAGCCGGGTAGCTCGGCCGGGTTTGACCCGGCGGTTCTGCCGACGGTCTCGCCTTCGAGGGGGGAGCCTCCCCCGTGTTCAGTCCGATTTTCGTGCATTTCCCACGGTGGGAAATGGTATCTTTCATTACGGGGACAAGGGTCTGAAGCGGTGAAGTCAGTAACCGGCATAGTTAAGGAAAGGGTTCGAATTTTCTCAACAGTACGAAAAAAGTGAGCAGGGAAGCTAGAGAAGGTGTCAGTGAGTCCCAAACGAGTGAACCGCAAAACTTAGGGAAATGCCCGAAAGCGTTTTAAAGGGTGAAATCGGGAACGAGGAAATGATGGGAAAGTGCCTGAAAGTGCTAAATGAGTAAACAGAAAAACGAAGAAAAATGTTTGAAAAGAAGAAGTGAGTAACCAGGAAAACTTAGAAAAATGTTCAAAACGAAGAAATCAGTAACCAGGAAAACTTAGAAAAATGATCAAAAAGAAGAAATGAGTAACCAGGAAAACTTAGAAAAATGTTTAAAAAGAAGAAATCAGTAACCAGGAAAACTTAGGAAAATGTTTAAAAAGAAGAAATCAGTAACCAGAAAAACTGCGAAAAATGTTTAAAAAGAAGAAATGAGTAACCAGAAAAACTTAGAAAAATGTTTAAAAAGAAGAAATCAGTAACCAGGAAAACTTAGAAAAATGTTTAAAAAGAAGAAATCAGTAACCAGGAAAACTTAGAAAAATGTTTAAAAAGAAGAAATCAGTAACCAGGAAAACTTAGAAAAATGTTATAAAAGAAGAAGTGAGTAACCAGAAAAACTTAGAAAAATGTTTAAAAAGAAGAAATCAGTAACCAGAAAAACTGCGAAAAATGTTTAAAAAGAAGAAATCAGTAACCAGACAAACTGCGAAAAATGTTTAAAAAGAAGAAATCAGTAACCAGGAAAACTTAGAAAAATGTTTAAAAAGAAGAAGTGAGTAACCAGAAAAACTTAGAAAAATGTTTAAAAAGAAGAAATCAGTAACCAGAAAAACTTAGAAAAATGTTTAAAAAGAAGAAATCAGTAACCAGAAAAACTGCGAAAAATGTTTAAAAAGAAGAAATCAGTAACCAGGAAAACTTAGAAAAATGTTTAAAAAGAAGAAATCAGTAACCAGAAAAACTGCGAAAAATGTTTAAAAAGAAGAAATCAGTAACCAGGAAAACTTAGAAAAATGTTTAAAAAGAAGAAATCAGTAACCAGAAAAACTTAGAAAAATGTTTAAAAAGAAGAAATGAGTAACCAGAAAAACTTAGAAAAATGTTTAAAAAGAAGAAATCAGTAACCAGAAAAACGGCGAAAAATGTTTAAAAAGAAGAAATCAGTAACCAGAAAAACTTAGAAAAATGTTTAAAAAGAAGAAGTGAGTAACCAGAAAAACTTAGAAAAATGTTTAAAAAGAAGAAATGAGTAACCAGAAAAACTTAGAAAAATGTTTAAAAAGAAGAAATCAGTAACCAGAAAAACTTAGAAAAATGTTTAAAAAGAAGAAATGAGTAACCAGAAAAACTTAGAAAAATGCTTAAAAAGAAGAAATCAGTAACCAGAAAAACGGCGAAAAATGTTTAAAAAGAAGAAATCAGTAACCAGAAAAACGGCGAAAAATGTTTAAAAAGAAGAAATCAGTAACCAGACAAACTGCGAAAAAATGTTTAAAAAGAAGAAATCAGTAACCAGAAAAACTGCGAAAAATGTTTAAAAAGAAGAAATCAGTAACCAGGAAAACTTAGAAAAATGTTTAAAAAGAAGAAATGAGTAACCAGGAAAACTTAGAAAAATGTTTAAAAAGAAGAAATGAGTAACCAGGAAAACTTAGAAAAATGTTTAAAAAGAAGAAATCAGTAACCAGAAAAACTTAGAAAAATGTTTAAAAAGAAGAAATCAGTAACCAGAAAAACTTAGAAAAATGTTTAAAAAGAAGAAATGAGTAACCAGAAAAACTTAGAAAAATGTTTAAAAAGAAGAAATGAGTAACCAGAAAAACTTAGAAAAATGTTTAAAAAGAAGAAATCAGTAACCAGAAAAACGGCGAAAAATGTTTAAAAAGAAGAAGTGAGTAACCAGAAAAACTTAGAAAAATGTTTAAAAAGAAGAAATGAGTAACCAGAAAAACTTAGAAAAATGTTTAAAAAGAAGAAATCAGTAACCAGAAAAACTTAGAAAAATGTTTAAAAAGAAGAAATGAGTAACCAGAAAAACTTAGAAAAATGTTTAAAAAGAAGAAATCAGTAACCAGAAAAACGGCGAAAAATGTTTAAAAAGAAGAAATCAGTAACCAGAAAAACGGCGAAAAATGTTTAAAAAGAAGAAATCAGTAACCAGACAAACTGCGAAAAATGTTTAAAAAGAAGAAATCAGTAACCAGAAAAACTTAGAAAAATGTTTAAAAAGAAGAAATCAGTAACCAGGAAAACTTGGAAAAAAACACTTAGAAAAATTTTCAGCAAAGTGTGAAAAATATTCTAAGTGTCAGCGGAGGAAAATGCTGCAGCATCGGGAAAGATTCGCAAACTTACACCGAACATGTGCTCCGAAGTGCCGGAGGAATTGGGTGAATTGAGCCCGGCAAATGGCCAGCTGTCGTTTTGTGCCTGCAGCCCGAAAACTTTAACTTTGTCTGTCGCGGAAGTCCGGACCGAGAAAAATCCAAACGGTTTTGACCGGACCGAGTTCCAGACCGATGCAGTCAAATTTGGAATTCAGACCCATTCAGTGCCACTTGTAGTTTTTCCGCAGTGAGGTTGGCGGGGTACCCGGAGATATATGGGAACACGATTTTTAGAACAAAATGGCGGCGCGGGACCGTTCTGAAAGGCATCCGAAAAACGGTTCCACGGGCATAGCACTTTAATGACAGGTATGAGTGCATGCCGGAGAGCTCTTGGAAGTCGAATTTTTGACACTTTGTCAATTTTTTGACAGATTTGACAAACTCTTTCTGTCTGTTCTAAGAGTCAGTCAGAGACTTGTGCGGCGGTCTTTTGACACTATTGGAGGGCGGGCAAACCCCACGTTGACTCCGGCCGTCCCTCCACAGGCGCTCGTGTCCAAAATGAAGGCGAGAGACGCGAGTGGCCTGGTTCCCTTGGGTGTTGCCAAGAAGGCTGCGGGCTGACCGTTGCCTGAGCACTCCCTAAAGCCTCTTGTGATGAGAGCAGACCTCGCCTGCCGCACGACCGGCTCTGGGAGTCGTTGGGCCGCTATTTGTGAATAGTCTGGTCCTCCTCTGCCACCCGGACAAGCGCGATGGCTCTGCCGCCCTGCGGTGCTCGTCACCCAGGTTTGGGGAACACGATACTCGTAACAAAAATAAAAGGCGGCTCGGGACCTGCAGGCGAAAGGGGTCCCGTGGTGCTAAGCACGTCGACTTCGGGTCTCGGTGCAAGCCGGAGAGCTCACGGAAGTCTAAAGTTTTCGGCACGTGGTCGAATCTTTTCAAAGGCTTACCCGGCTCTTTCCGTCCATTCTGAGAGTAAGTCAGAGGCCGGTGCGGAGGTCTCTTGACAATCGGAGGGGGTGGTGGCCCTCCGCAGGCGCTCGTGTCGAAAATGAAGGCGAGAGACGCGAGTGGCCTGGTTCCCCTGGGTGTTGCCAGGAAGGCTGCGGGCTGACCCTTGCCTGAGCACTCCCTAAAGCCTCTTGTGATGAGAGCAGACCTCGCGCGCCGCACGACCGGCTCTGGGAGTCGTTGGGCCGCTATCTGTGAATAGTCTGGTCCTCCTCTGCCACCCGGCCAAGTGCGATGGCTCTGCCGCCCTGCGGTGCTCGTCACGCAGGTATGGGGCACACGATGCTCGTAACAGCAAATAAAGGCGGCTCGGGACCTGCAGGCGAAAGGGGTCCCGTGGTGCTTAGCACGTCGACTTCGGGTCTCGGTGCAAGCCGGAGAGCTCACGGAAGTCTAAAGTTTTCGGCACGTGGTCGAATCTTTTGAAAGGCTTACCCGGCTCTTTCCGTCCATTCTGAGAGTCAGTCAGAGGCCGGTGCGGCGGTCTATTGACGACCGGAGGCTCCCATGGGTGTTGCGATGAGGGTGGAGGGCACAGAACCTTGCCTTAGCACTCCCTAATAAAGCCTCTTGTGAAGAGAGCAGACCTCGCGCGCCGCACGACCGGCTCTGGGAGTCGTTGGGCCGCTATCTGTGAATAGTCGGGTCCTCCTCTGCCACCCGGCCAAGTGCGATGGCTCTGCCGCCCTGCGGTGCTCGTCACGCAGGTATGGGGCACACGATGCTCGTAACAGCAAATAAAGGCGGCTCGGGACCTGCAGGCGAAAGGGGTCCCGTGGTGCTTCGCACGTCGACTTCGGGTCTCGGTGCAAGCCGGAGAGCTCACGGAAGTCTAAAGTTTTCGGCACGTGGTCGAATCTTTTGAAAGGCTTACCCGGCTCTTTCCGTCCATTCTGAGAGTCAGTCAGAGGCCGGTGCGGCGGTCTATTGACGACCGGAGGCTCCCATGGGTGTTGCGATGAGGGTGGAGGGCACAGAACCTTGCCTTAGCACTCCCTAATAAAGCCTCTTGTGAAGAGAGCAGACCTCGCGCGCCGCACGACCGGCTCTGGGAGTCGTTGGGCCGCTATCTGTGAATAGTCGGGTCCTCCTCTGCCACCCGGCCAAGTGCGATGGCTCTGCCGCCCTGCGGTGCTCGTCACGCAGGTATGGGGCACACGATGCTCGTAACAGCAAATAAAGGCGGCTCGGGACCTGCAGGCGAAAGGGGTCCCGTGGTGCTTCGCACGTCGACTTCGGGTCTCGGTGCAAGCCGGAGAGCTCACGGAAGTCTAAAGTTTTCGGCACGTGGTCGAATCTTTTGAAAGGCTTACCCGGCTCTTTCCGTCCATTCTGAGAGTCAGTCAGAGGCCGGTGCGGCGGTCTATTGACGACCGGAGGCTCCCATGGGTGTTGCGATGAGGGTGGAGGGCACAGAACCTTGCCTTAGCACTCCCTAATAAAGCCTCTTGTGAAGAGAGCAGACCTCGCGCGCCGCACGACCGGCTCTGGGAGTCGTTGGGCCGCTATCTGTGAATAGTCGGGTCCTCCTCTGCCACCCGGCCAAGTGCGATGGCTCTGCCGCCCTGCGGTGCTCGTCACGCAGGTATGGGGCACACGATGCTCGTAACAGCAAATAAAGGCGGCTCGGGACCTGCAGGCGAAAGGGGTCCCGTGGTGCTTCGCACGTCGACTTCGGGTCTCGGTGCAAGCCGGAGAGCTCACGGAAGTCTAAAGTTTTCGGCACGTGGTCGAATCTTTTGAAAGGCTTACCCGGCTCTTTCCGTCCATTCTGAGAGTCAGTCAGAGGCCGGTGCGGCGGTCTATTGACGACCGGAGGCTCCCATGGGTGTTGCGATGAGGGTGGAGGGCACAGA
>NW_027310549.1:65000-66428 GCF_047496795.1 Chiloscyllium punctatum
TCGGGGTAGCAGGCCCTGCAGCCGTGGTCACCGCCAAACCCCCACAACTCGAGCAAGTGAAAAAAAAAAGTAACAAATAAGAAAGGATCTCTGTCGGCTTGGGGGTACGCCCGTTTCCGTTTCAACTTGTCTCGCGAGGGTGGTTTCGGGGCCAGCAGGAGAGCTCGTCGGGGGTAGCAGGCCCTGCAGCCGTGGTCACCGCCAAATCCCCACAACTCGAGCAAGTGAAAAAAAAAGTAACAAATAAGAAAGGATCGTCGGCTTGGGGGTACGCCCGTTTCCGTTTCAACTTGTCTCGCGAGGGGTGGTTTCGGGGCCAGCAGGAGAGCTCGTCGGGGTAGCAGGCCCTGCAGCCGTGGTCACCGCCAAACCCCCCACAACTGTTGGGCGCCTACCTGCGCGGGGCAGGAGGACACTTTCCGATTTCAAATCTCCGTTTGCCGAGTCCACCCCGAACGCACGCGGGCGGGCGGGTTCGCATCACCCTTCGTCACAAGGGGCGAAGCCCGTTCCACCGTCTCGTCAGTAGTGCCGACCGGTCTGTGATCGACGAGGGGAGCCACACCAGGTCCGGCCCTGCTGCTTGGCGGCACCGCGTCGTCGGGAGCTCGCGACAGACGGAGGGTTTCGGTGTACTCTCCAGCCACGGGAAACGAAGCCGGTGATGCAGGCGCCGGTCTTTCGCTCCCAAATCGGCTGGGTTTACATCGTTGCTATCTAGTCACGCTCCCTTCAAACCCGACGGGGTACCTATTCCCCTCACCCGTCTGTGCGTATACAGCCTCTTTGCACTTGCGGGATGGGGGTGGTGGTTTAAAGACTCTCGAGTTGCCGCCCGTCGGTCTCCGAGCTCCGTGCAGTAGTGATCCCCAGCGAACTGCCAGCAGGGGCGAACGAGCGATCCCGCTCTCGGTCGGGGCGCCTGGCGTCGATCGGTGGTCGGTGGCTTGCGGGCAAGCTGCGCTGTGAGTGTGGGAACGAGTATGACGAGCCGTTGCCGCGACTCCCAGTCCACCTCGGCGGTGGCTGGGCCGGGGCGGGCGTCTGCTCGGGCGAGTGCCGCCCCCGCCTCCTCGCAGGAAGTCCGCTCGCCGACACGCCGCCACGTGCACGCGTCAGTGACGCTGCCGAACCGATGGCCGGTGCCCGTTCCCGCCTCTGCTTTTCCTAGGGCAAAGCTGCTGCACGCCTCGTGATACTAGGCGGGCGACATGGTGGCGGTGATCCTGCCTCCGTCGCTGCGGTGCGTTGGGGCACGCATCGCCTCTTGGGCGCCCTGTCCTCCTCCCCCCAATAGACGTATGTTTCTGCGGGCCGCACCAGGATGGTGCTCCCCATCGCTTCACGCCACCCTGCTCCGCCCGCACGCCGGCGTGCAGGTGGCTGTAGCTCAAGGTGGGGAGCGTATGTGCGGTCCGGGGTCGCTTT
>NW_027310550.1:7500-22500 GCF_047496795.1 Chiloscyllium punctatum
ACCACCGACACTTAGAATATTTTCGAGTTGGTATAAATCAGTAACCACTGACACTTAGAATTTTTTCGAGTTGGTATAAATCAGTAACCACTGACACTTAGAATATTTTCGGGTTGGTATAAATCAGTAACCACCGACACTTAGAATATTTTCGAGTTGGTATAAATCAGTAACCACTGACACTTAGAATTTTTTCGAGTTGGTATAAATCAGTAACCACTGACACTTAGAATATTTTCGACTTGGTATAAATCAGTAACCACTGACACTTAGAATATTTTCGGGTTGGTATAAATCAGTAACCACCGACACTTAGAATATTTTCGAGTTGGTATAAATCAGTAACCACTGACACTTAGAATATTTTCGGGTTGGTATAAATCAGTAACCACCGACACTTAGAATATTTTCGGGTTGGTACAAATCAGTAACCACTGACACTTAGAATATTTTCGAGTTGGTATAAATCAGTAACCACTGACACTTAGAATTTTTTCGAGTTGGTATAAATCAGTAACCACTGACACTTAGAATATTTTCGGGTTGGTATAAATCAGTAACCACCGACACTTAGAATATTTTCGGGTTGGTATAAATCAGTAACCACTGACACTTAGAATTTTTTCGGGTCGGTACAAATCAGTAACCACTGACACTTAGAATATTTTCGGGTTGGTATAAATCAGTAACCACCGACACTTAGAATATTTTCGAGTTGGTATAAATCAGTAACCACTGACACTTAGAATTTTTTCGAGTTGGTATAAATCAGTAACCACTGACACTTAGAATATTTTCGGGTTGGTATAAATCAGTAACCACCGACACTTAGAATATTTTCGAGTTGGTATAAATCAGTAACCACCGACACTTAGAATTTTTTCGAGTTGGTATAAATCAGTAACCACTGACACTTAGAATTTTTTCGGGTTGGTATAAATCAGTAACCACCGACACTTAGAATATTTTCGAGTTGGTATAAATCAGTAACCACTGACACTTAGAATTTTTTCGGGTCGGTATAAATCAGTAACCACTGACACTTAGAATTTTTTCGAGTTGGTATAAATCAGTAACCACTGACACTTAGAATATTTTCGGGTTGGTATAAATCAGTAACCACTGACACTTAGAATTTTTTCGACTTGGTATAAATCAGTAACCACTGACACTTAGAATTTTTTCGGGTTGGTATAAATCAGTAACCACTGACACTTAGAATATTTTCGGGTCGGTACAAATCAGTAACCACTGACACTTAGAATATTTTCGGGTTGGTATAAATCAGTAACCACTGACACTTAGAATTTTTTCGAGTTGGTATAAATCAGTAACCACTGACACTTAGAATTTTTTCGGGTTGGTATAAATCAGTAACCACCGACACTTAGAATATTTTCGGGTTGGTATAAATCAGTAACCACCGACACTTAGAATTTTTTCGGCTCAGTAGAAATCAGTAACCAAGCGCATTTTTGAATTGGTTACTGATTTCTCCGTTCGAGTTGCGGCTGCGGTTGGCTTCAAATAGTGGTGGGGGCTTAATTATCGCCGAGGGGAGCATGTCCCGGTGGTGTGGCCGAGGATGGAGTGCCTTTTGAAGGGGGTGTTTCTGAATTTGGACCCTTTTTGAGTTGCATGGCCGGATGGGTGTGGTTTTGAAGGGTGTGTCTGTCTGGAGTGGCACCGGCGTTGGTGTGAGGCTGAGGGTGGGCGTTCGGTTCCTGGTTAGGGATAGGGAAAGGGTGAGACTTAGCTTTAGTGCTCGTGCCCCCGATTTTGGTAATGTTTGACGTCAATTTTCCAAGGAGGCGAATGCAAGGCTTCAGAGGGACTTTGAGTGTTCGGGGGCGGGGTAGCTCAGCCGGATTTGCCCCGGCGGTTCTGCGGACGGTGTTGACTTCGAGGGCGGACCGGCCCCCGTGTTCAGTCCGAATATCGTGCATTGTTAACGGCGGGAAGTGTTCCAAAAGGGAATGGGATTGAATGTGACTGCTGAAGCCGACTTTGAGACCTGTAACGCGGGTAGCTCAGCCGGATTTGACCCGGCGGTTCTGGCGACGGTCTCGCCTTCGAGGGGGGAGCGCCCCGCGTGTTCAGGCCGAATTTTGTGCATTTCCATCGGCGGGAAGAGGTCCAAACGGGAATGGGATTGAATGTGACTGCTGAAGCCGACATTGAGACCTCTAACGCGGGTAGCTCGGCAGGATTTGACCCGGCGGTTCTGCCGAAGGTCTCACCTTCGAGGGGGGAGCGTCCCGCGTGTTCAGGCCGAATATCGTGCATTGTTAACGGCGGGAAGTGTTCCAAAAGGGAATGGGATTGAATGTGACTGCTGAAGCCGACATTGAGACCTCTAACGCGGGTAGCTCGGCCGGATTTGACCCGGCGGTTCTGGCGACGGTCTCGCCTTCGAGGGGGGAGCGTCCCGCGTGTTCAGGCCGAATTTTGTGCATTTCCATCGGCGGGAAGAGGTCCAAACGGGAATGGGATTGAATGTGACTGCTGAAGCCGACATTGAGACCTCTAACGCGGGTAGCTCGGCCGGATTTGACCCGGCGGTTCTGCCGAAGGTCTCACCTTCGAGGGGGGAGCCTCCCGCGTGTTCAGGCCGAATTTTGTGCATTTCCATCGGCGGGAAGAGGTCCAAACGGGAATGGGATTGAATGTGACTGCTGAAGCCGACATTGAGACCTCTAACGCGGGTAGCTCGGCCGGATTTGACCCGGCGGTTCTGCCGAAGGTCTCACCTTCGAGGGGGGAGCGCCCACCGTGTACAGGCCGATTTTCATGCATTTCCAACCGTGGGAAGGGGTCCGAAAGGGGATGGGGGTGAACGTGACTGCTCAACCCGACTTTGAGACCTGTAACGCGGGTAGCTCAGCCGGATTTGACCCGGCGGTTCTGGCGACGGTCTCGCCTTCGAGGGGGGAGCGTCCCGCGTGTTCAGGCCGAATTTTGTGCATTTCCATCGGCGGGAAGAGGTCCAAACGGGAATGGGATTGAATGTGACTGCTGAAGCCGACATTGAGACCTCTAACGCGGGTAGCTCGGCAGGATTTGACCCGGCGGTTCTGCCGAAGGTCTCACCTTCGAGGGGGGAGCGCCCACCGTGTACAGGCCGATTTTCATGCATTTCCAACCGTGGGAAGGGGGCCGAAAGGGGATGGGGGTGAATGTGACTGCTCAACCCGACTTTGAGGCATCTAACCCGGGTAGCTCAGCCGGGTTTGACCCGGCGGTTCTGCCGACGGCCTCGCCTTCGAGGGGGGAGCGTCCCCCGTGTACAGGCCGATTTTCATGCATTTCGAACCGTGGGAAGTGGCCCAAAAGGGGATGGGAGTGAATGTGACTGCTCAACCCGACTTTGGCGCTTCCGAGCCGGGTAGCTCAGCCGGGTTTGACCCGGCGGTTCTGCCGACGGTCTCGTCTTCGAGGCGGGTGCCTCCCCCGTGTACAGGCCGATTTTCATGCATTTCGTACCGTGGGAAGTGGTCCAAAAGGGAATGGGGGTGGACGTGACTGCTCATACCGACATCGAGACTTGTAAGCCGTGTAGCTCGGCCGGGTTTGATCCGGCGGGTCTGCCGACGGTCTCGTCTTCGAGAGGGGGGCCTCCCCCGTGTACAGGCCGATTTTCGTGCATTTCCAACGGTGGGAAGAGGTTCAAAAGGGGATGGGGGTGAATGTGACTGCTCAACCCGACTCTGAGGCTTCTAACCCGGGTAGCCCGGCCGGGTTTGACCCGGCGGTTCTGCCGTCGGTCTCGCCTTCGAGGGCGGAGCCTCCCCCGTGTACAGGCCGATTTTCGTGCATTTCAAACCGTGGGAAGCGGTCCAAAAGGGGATGGGAGTGAATGTGACTGCTCATACCGACCTTGGCGCTTCCGACCCGGGTAGCTCAGCCGGGTTTGACCCGGCGGTTCTGCCGACGGTCTCGTCTTCGAGGCGGGTGCCTCCCCCGTGTACAGGCCGATTTTCATGCATTTCGTACCGTGGGAAGTGGTCCAAAAGGGAATGGGGGTGAATGTGACTGCTCAACCCGACTCTGAGGCTTCTAACCCGGGTAGCTCGGCCGGGTTTGACCCGGCGGTTCTGCCGTCGGTCTCGCCTTCGAGAGGGGCGCCTCCCCCGTGTACAGGCCGATTTTCGTGCATTTCCAACGGTGGGAAGAGGTTCAAAAGGGGATGGGGGTGAATGTGACTGCTCAACCCGACTCTGAGGCTTCTAACCCGGGTAGCCCGGCCGGGTTTGACCCGGCGGTTCTGCCGTCGGTCTCGCCTTCGAGGGCGGAGCCTCCCCCGTGTACAGGCCGATTTTCGTGCATTTCAAACCGTGGGAAGCGGTCCAAAAGGGGATGGGAGTGAATGTGACTGCTCATACCGACCTTGGCGCTTCCGAGCCGGGTAGCTCAGCCGGGTTTGACCCGGCGGGTCTGCCGACGGTCTCGCCTTCGAGGGGGGAGCGTCCCCCGTGTTCAGGCCGAATTTTGTGCATTTCGAACCGTGGGAAGTTGCCCAAAAGTCGATGGGAGTGAATGTGACTGCTCAACCCGACTTTGGCGCTTCCGAGCCGGGTAGCTCAGCCGGGTTTGACCCGGCGGTTCTGCCGACGGTCTCGTCTTCGAGGCGGGTGCCTCCCCCGTGTACAGGCCGATTTTCATGCATTTCGTACCGTGGGAAGTGGTCCAAAAGGGAATAGGGGTGGACGTGACTGCTCATACCGACATTGAGACTTGTAAGCCGTGTAGCTCGGCCGGGTTTGATCCGGCGGGTCTGCCGACGGTCTCGTCTTCGAGGCGGGTGCCTCCCCCGTGTACAGGCCGATTTTCGTGCATTTCGAACCGTGGGAAGTGGTCCAAAAGGGGATGGGGGTGGACGTGACTGCTCAACCCGACTTTGAGGCTTCTAACCCGGGTAGCTCGGCCGGGTTTGACCCGTCGATTCTGCCGATGGTCTCGTTTTGGAGGGGGGAGCCTCCCCCGTGTTCAGTCCGATTTTCGTGCATTTCGAACCGTGGGAAGTGGCCCAAAAGGGGATGGGAGTGAATGTGACTGCTCATACCGACTTTGGCGCTTCCGAGCCTGGTAGCTCAGCCGGGTTTGATCCGGCGGTTCTGCCGACGGTCTCGTCTTCGAGGCGGCTCCCTCCCCCGTGTACAGGCCGATTTTCATGCATTTGCAACGGTGGGAAGTTGCCCAAAAGGGGATGGGAGTGAATGTGACTGCTCAACCCGACTTTGGCGCTTCCGAGCCTGGTAGCTCAGCCGGGTTTGAACCGGCGGTTCTGCCGACGGTCTCGTCTTCGAGGCGGCTCCCTCCCCCGTGTACAGGCCGATTTTCGTGCATTTCGAACCGTGGGAAGTGGTCCAAAAGGGAATGGGGGTGGACGTGACTGCTCAACCCGACTCTGAGGCTTCTAACCCGGGTAGCTCGGCCGGGTTTGATCCGGCGGTTCTGCCGACGGTCTCGTCTTCGAGGCCGGTGCCTCCCCCGTGTACAGGCCGATTTTCGTGCATTTCCAACGGTGGGAAGTGGTCCAAAAGGGAATGGGGGTGGACGTGTCTGCTCATACCGACTTTGAGACTTGTAAGCCGGGTAGCTCAGCCGGGTTTGTTCCGGCGGTTCTGCCGACGGTCTCGTCATCGAGGGGGGAGCCTCCCCCGTGTCCAGGCCGATTTTCATGCATTTCCAACCGTGGGAAGTGGTCCAAAAGGGAATGGGGGTGAATGTGACTGCTCATACCGACTTTGAGACTTTTAAGCCGGGTAGCTCAGCCGGGTTTGACCCGGCGGTTCTGCCGACGGTCTCGCCTTCGAGGGGGGAGCGTCCCCCGTGTTCAGGCCGAATTTTGTGCATTTCGAACCGTGGGAAGTTGCCCAAAAGTCGATGGGAGTGAATGTGACTGCTCAACCCGACTTTGAGACTTGTAAGCCGGGTAGCTCAGCCGGGTTTGACCCGGCGGTTCTGCCGACGGTCTCGTCTTCGAGGCGGGTGCCTCCCCCGTGTACAGGCCGATTTTCATGCATTTCGTACCGTGGGAAGCGGTCCAAAAGGGGATGGGAGTGAACGTGACTGCTCATACCGACTTTGGCGCTTCCGAGCCGGGTAGCTCAGCCGGGTTTGACCCGGCGGGTCTGCCGACGGTCTCGCCTTCGAGGGGGGAGCGTCCCCCGTGTTCAGGCCGAATCTTGTGCATTTCGAACCGTGGGAAGTTGCCCAAAAGTCGATGGGAGTGAATGTGACTGCTCAACCCGACTTTGAGACTTGTAAGCCGGGTAGCTCAGCCGGGTTTGACCCGGCGGTTCTGCCGACGGTCTCGTCTTCGAGGCCGGTGCCTCCCCCGTGTACAGGCCGATTTTCGTGCATTTCCAACGGTGGGAAGTGGTCCAAAAGGGAATGGGGGTGGACGTGTCTGCTCATACCGACTTTGAGACTTGTAAGCCGGGTAGCTCAGCCGGGTTTGTTCCGGCGGTTCTGCCGACGGTCTCGTCATCGAGGGGGGAGCCTCCCCCGTGTCCAGGCCGATTTTCATGCATTTCCAACCGTGGGAAGTGGTCCAAAAGGGAATGGGGGTGAATGTGACTGCTCATACCGACTTTGAGACTTTTAAGCCGGGTAGCTCGGCCGGGTTTGACCCGGCGGTTCTGCCGACGGTCTCGTCTTCGAGGCGGGTGCCTCCCCCGTGTACAGGCCGATTTTCGTGCATTTCGAACCGTGGGAAGTGGTCTAAAAGTCGATGGGAGTGAACGTGACTGCTCAACCCGACTTTGAGACTTGTAAGCCGGGTAGCTCAGCCAGGTTTGACCCGGCGGTTCTGCCGACGGTCTCGCCTTCGAGGGCGGACCCTCCCCCGTGTACAGGCCGGTTTTCGTGCATTTCGAACCGTGGGAAGTGATCCAAAAGGGAATGGGGGTGAACGTGACTGCCCAACCCGGCTTTGAGACTTGTAAGCCGGGTAGCTCAGCCGGGTTGGACCCGGCGGTTCTGCCGACGGTCTCGACTTCGAGGCGGGTGCCTCCCCCGTGTACAGGCCGATTTTCATGCATTTGCAACGGTGGGAAGTTGCCCAAAAGTCGATGGGAGTGAATGTGACTGCTCAACCCGACTTCGAGACTTGTAAGCCGGGTAGCTCAGCCGGGTTTGACCCGGCGGTTCTGCCGACGGTCTCGCCTTCGAGGGGGGAGCCTCCCCCGTGTACAGGCCGATTTTCGTGCATTTCCAACGGTGGGAACAGGTTCAAAAGGGGATGGGAGTGATTGTGACTGCTCAACCCGACTCTAGGGCTTCTAACCCGGGTAGCCCGGCCGGGTTTGACCCGGCGGTTCTGCCGACGGTCTCGTCTTCGAGGCGGGTGCCTCCCCCGTATACAGGCCGATTTTCATGCATTTCGAACCGTGGGAAGTGGTCCAAAAGGGAATGGGGGTGGACGTGTCTGCTCATACCGACTTTGAGACTTGTAAGCCGGGTAGCTCAGCCGGGTTTGATCCGGCGGTTCTGCCGACGGTCTCGCCTTCGAGGGGGGAGCCTCCCCCGTGTTCAGTCCGATTTCCATGCATTTCCAACCGTGGGAAGTTGCCCAAAAGGGGATGGGAGTGAATGTGACTGCTCAACCCGACTTTGGCGCTTCCGAGCCGGGTAGCTCAGCCGGGTTTGACCCGGCGGTTCTGCCGACGGTCTCGTCTTCGAGGCGGGTGCCTCCCCCGTATACAGGCCGATTTTCATGCATTTCGAACCGTGGGAAGTGGTCCAAAAGGGAATGGGGGTGGACGTGTCTGCTCATACCGACTTTGAGACTTGTAAGCCGGGTAGCTCAGCCGGGTTTGATCCGGCGGTTCTGCCGACGGTCTCGCCTTCGAGGGGGGAGCCTCCCCCGTGTTCAGTCCGATTTCCATGCATTTCCAACCGTGGGAAGTTGCCCAAAAGGGGATGGGAGTGAATGTGACTGCTCAACCCGACTTTGGCGCTTCCGAGCCGGGTAGCTCAGCCGGGTTTGACCCGGCGGTTCTGCCGACGGTCTCGTCTTCGAGGCGGGTGCCTCCCCCGTGTACAGGCCGATTTTCATGCATTTGGAACCGTGGGAAGTGGTCCAAAAGGGAATGGGGGTGGACGTGACTGCTCATACCGACTTTGAGACTTGTAAGCCGGGTAGCTCAGCCGGGTTTGACCCGGCGGTTCTGCCGACGGTCTCGCCTTCGAGGGGGGAGCCTCCCCCGTGTTCAGTCCGATTTTCGTGCATTTCCCACGGTGGGAAATGGTATCTTTCATTACGGGGACAAGGGTCTGAAGCGGTGAAGTCAGTAACCGGCATAGTTAAGGAAAGGGTTCGAATTTTCTCAACAGTACGAAAAAAGTGAGCAGGGAAGCTAGAGAAGGTGTCAGTGAGTCCCAAACGAGTGAACCGCAAAACTTAGGGAAATGCCCGAAAGCGTTTTAAAGGGTGAAATCGGGAACGAGGAAATGATCGGAAAGTGCCTGAAAGTGCTAAATGAGTAAACAGAAAAACGAAGAAAAATGTTTGAAAAGAAGAAGTGAGTAACCAGGAAAACTTAGAAAAATGTTCAAAACGAAGAAATCAGTAACCAGGAAAACTTAGAAAAATGATCAAAAAGAAGAAATGAGTAACCAGGAAAACTTAGAAAAATGTTTAAAAAGAAGAAATCAGTAACCAGGAAAACTTAGGAAAATGTTTAAAAAGAAGAAATCAGTAACCAGAAAAACTGCGAAAAATGTTTAAAAAGAAGAAATGAGTAACCAGAAAAACTTAGAAAAATGTTTAAAAAGAAGAAATCAGTAACCAGGAAAACTTAGAAAAATGTTTAAAAAGAAGAAATCAGTAACCAGGAAAACTTAGAAAAATGTTATAAAAGAAGAAGTGAGTAACCAGAAAAACTTAGAAAAATGTTTAAAAAGAAGAAATCAGTAACCAGAAAAACTGCGAAAAATGTTTAAAAAGAAGAAATCAGTAACCAGACAAACTGCGAAAAATGTTTAAAAAGAAGAAATCAGTAACCAGGAAAACTTAGAAAAATGTTTAAAAAGAAGAAGTGAGTAACCAGAAAAACTTAGAAAAATGTTTAAAAAGAAGAAATCAGTAACCAGAAAAACTTAGAAAAATGTTTAAAAAGAAGAAATCAGTAACCAGAAAAACTGCGAAAAATGTTTAAAAAGAAGAAATCAGTAACCAGAAAAACTTAGAAAAATGTTTAAAAAGAAGAAGTGAGTAACCAGAAAAACTTAGAAAAATGTTTAAAAAGAAGAAATCAGTAACCAGAAAAACGGCGAAAAATGTTTAAAAAGAAGAAATCAGTAACCAGACAAACTGCGAAAAATGTTTAAAAAGAAGAAATCAGTAACCAGAAAAACTTAGAAAAATGTTTAAAAAGAAGAAATCAGTAACCAGAAAAACTTAGAAAAATGTTTCAAAAGAAGAAGTGAGTAACCAGAAAAACTTAGAAAAATGTTTAAAAAGAAGAAGTGAGTAACCAGAAAAACTTAGAAAAATGTTTAAAAAGAAGAAATCAGTAACCAGAAAAACTTAGAAAAATGTTTAAAAAGAAGAAATCAGTAACCAGAAAAACTGCGAAAAATGTTTAAAAAGAAGAAATCAGTAACCAGACAAACTGCGAAAAATGTTTAAAAAGAAGAAATCAGTAACCAGGAAAACTTAGAAAAATGTTTAAAAAGAAGAAGTCAGTAACCAGAAAAACTTAGAAAAATGTTTAAAAAGAAGAAATCAGTAACCAGAAAAACTTAGAAAAATGTTTAAAAAGAAGAAATCAGTAACCAGAAAAACTGCGAAAAATGTTTAAAAAGAAGAAATCAGTAACCAGAAAAACTTAGAAAAATGTTTAAAAAGAAGAAGTGAGTAACCAGAAAAACTTAGAAAAATGTTTAAAAAGAAGAAATCAGTAACCAGAAAAACGGCGAAAAATGTTTAAAAAGAAGAAATCAGTAACCAGACAAACTGCGAAAAATGTTTAAAAAGAAGAAATCAGTAACCAGAAAAACTTAGAAAAATGTTTCAAAAGAAGAAGTGAGTAACCAGAAAAACTTAGAAAAATGTTTAAAAAGAAGAAGTGAGTAACCAGAAAAACTTAGAAAAATGTTTAAAAAGAAGAAATCAGTAACCAGAAAAACTTAGAAAAATGTTTAAAAAGAAGAAATCAGTAACCAGAAAAACTGCGAAAAATGTTTAAAAAGAAGAAATCAGTAACCAGACAAACTGCGAAAAATGTTTAAAAAGAAGAAATCAGTAACCAGGAAAACTTAGAAAAATGTTTAAAAAGAAGAAGTGAGTAACCAGAAAAACTTAGAAAAATGTTTAAAAAGAAGAAATCAGTAACCAGAAAAACTTAGAAAAATGTTTAAAAAGAAGAAATCAGTAACCAGAAAAACTGCGAAAAATGTTTAAAAAGAAGAAATCAGTAACCAGAAAAACTTAGAAAAATGTTTAAAAAGAAGAAGTGAGTAACCAGAAAAACTTAGAAAAATGTTTAAAAAGAAGAAGTGAGTAACCAGAAAAACTTAGAAAAATGTTTAAAAAGAAGAAATCAGTAACCAGAAAAACGGCGAAAAATGTTTAAAAAGAAGAAATCAGTAACCAGAAAAACTTAGAAAAATGTTTCAAAAGAAGAAGTGAGTAACCAGAAAAACTTAGAAAAATGTTTAAAAAGAAGAAGTGAGTAACCAGAAAAACTTAGAAAAATGTTTAAAAAGAAGAAATCAGTAACCAGAAAAACTTAGAAAAATGTTTAAAAAGAAGAAATCAGTAACCAGAAAAACTTAGAAAAATGTTTAAAAAGAAGAAATCAGTAACCAGAAAAACTGCGAAAAATGTTTAAAAAGAAGAAATCAGTAACCAGACAAACTGCGAAAAATGTTTAAAAAGAAGAAATCAGTAACCAGGAAAACTTAGAAAAATGTTTAAAAAGAAGAAGTGAGTAACCAGAAAAACTTAGAAAAATGTTTAAAAAGAAGAAATCAGTAACCAGAAAAACTTAGAAAAATGTTTAAAAAGAAGAAATCAGTAACCAGAAAAACTGCGAAAAATGTTTAAAAAGAAGAAATCAGTAACCAGAAAAACTTAGAAAAATGTTTAAAAAGAAGAAGTGAGTAACCAGAAAAACTTAGAAAAATGTTTAAAAAGAAGAAATCAGTAACCAGAAAAACGGCGAAAAATGTTTAAAAAGAAGAAATCAGTAACCAGACAAACTGCGAAAAATGTTTAAAAAGAAGAAATCAGTAACCAGAAAAACTTAGAAAAATGTTTAAAAAGAAGAAATCAGTAACCAGAAAAACTTAGAAAAATGTTTCAAAAGAAGAAGTGAGTAACCAGAAAAACTTAGAAAAATGTTTAAAAAGAAGAAGTGAGTAACCAGAAAAACTTAGAAAAATGTTTAAAAAGAAGAAATCAGTAACCAGAAAAACTTAGAAAAATGTTTAAAAAGAAGAAATCAGTAACCAGAAAAACTTAGAAAAATGTTTAAAAAGAAGAAATCAGTAACCAGGAAAACTTAGAAAAATGTTTAAAAAGAAGAAATCAGTAACCAGAAAAACTGCGAAAAATGTTTAAAAAGAAGAAATGAGTAACCAGGAAAACTTAGAAAAATGTTTAAAAAGAAGAAGTGAGTAACCAGAAAAACTTAGAAAAATGTTTAAAAAGAAGAAATCAGTAACCAGACAAACTTAGAAAAATGTTTAAAAAGAAGAAATCATTAACCAGACAAACTGCGAAAAATGTTTAAAAAGAAGAAATCAGTAACCAGAAAAACTTAGAAAAATGTTTAAAAAGAAGAAATCAGTAACCAGAAAAACTTAGAAAAATGTTTAAAAAGAAGAAATCAGTAACCAGGAAAACTTAGAAAAATGTTTAAAAAGAAGAAGTGAGTAACCAGAAAAACTTAGAAAAATGTTTAAAAAGAAGAAATCAGTAACCAGAAAAACGGCGAAAAATGTTTAAAAAGAAGAAATCAGTAACCAGACAAACTGCGAAAAATGTTTAAAAAGAAGAAGTCAGTAACCAGAAAAACTTAGAAAAATGTTTAAAAAGAAGAAATGAGTAACCAGAAAAACTTAGAAAAATGTTTAAAAAGAAGAAATCAGTAACCAGAAAAACTTAGAAAAATGTTTAAAAAGAAGAAATCAGTAACCAGAAAAACTGCGAAAAATGTTTAAAAAGAAGAAATCAGTAACCAGACAAACTGCGAAAAATGTTTAAAAAGAAGAAATCAGTAACCAGGAAAACTTAGAAAAATGTTTAAAAAGAAGAAGTGAGTAACCAGAAAAACTTAGAAAAATGTTTAAAAAGAAGAAATCAGTAACCAGACAAACTGCGAAAAATGTTTAAAAAGAAGAAGTCAGTAACCAGAAAAACGGCGAAAAATGTTTAAAAAGAAGAAATCAGTAACCAGAAAAACTTAGAAAAATGTTTAAAAAGAAGAAGTGAGTAACCAGAAAAACTTAGAAAAATGTTTAAAAAGAAGAAATGAGTAACCAGAAAAACTTAGAAAAATGTTTAAAAAGAAGAAATCAGTAACCAGAAAAACTTAGAAAAATGTTTAAAAAGAAGAAATGAGTAACCAGAAAAACGGCGAAAAATGTTTAAAAAGAAGAAATCAGTAACCAGAAAAACGGCGAAAAATGTTTAAAAAGAAGAAATCAGTAACCAGACAAACTGCGAAAAATGTTTAAAAAGAAGAAATCAGTAACCAGAAAAACTTAGAAAAATGTTTAAAAAGAAGAAATCAGTAACCAGGAAAACTTGGAAAAAAACACTTAGAAAAATTTTCAGCAAAGTGTGAAAAATATTCTAAGTGTCAGCGGAGGAAAATGCTGCAGCATCGGGAAAGATTCGCAAACTTACACCGAACATGTGCTCCGAAGTGCCGGAGGAATTGGGTGAATTGAGCCCGGCAAATGGCCAGCTGTCGTTTTGTGCCTGCAGCCCGAAAACTTTAACTTTGTCTGTCGCGGAAGTCCGGACCGAGAAAAATCCAAACGGTTTTGACCGGACCGAGTTCCAGACCGATGCAGTCAAATTTGGAATTCAGACCCATTCAGTGCCACTTGTAGTTTTTCCGCAGTGAGGTTGGCGGGGTACCCGGAGATATATGGGAACACGATTTTTAGAACAAAATGGCGGCGCGGGACCGTTCTGAAAGGCATCCGAAAAACGGTTCCACGGGCATAGCACTTTAATGACAGGTATGAGTGCATGCCGGAGAGCTCTTGGAAGTCGAATTTTTGACACTTTGTCAATTTTTTGACAGATTTGACAAACTCTTTCTGTCTGTTCTAAGAGTCAGTCAGAGACTTGTGCGGCGGTCTTTTGACACTATTGGAGGGCGGGCAAACCCCACGTTGACTCCGGCCGTCCCTCCACAGGCGCTCGTGTCCAAAATGAAGGCGAGAGACGCGAGTGGCCTGGTTCCCTTGGGTGTTGCCAAGAAGGCTGCGGGCTGACCGTTGCCTGAGCACTCCCTAAAGCCTCTTGTGATGAGAGCAGACCTCGCCTGCCGCACGACCGGCTCTGGGAGTCGTTGGGCCGCTATTTGTGAATAGTCTGGTCCTCCTCTGCCACCCGGACAAGCGCGATGGCTCTGCCGCCCTGCGGTGCTCGTCACCCAGGTTTGGGGAACACGATACTCGTAACAAAAATAAAAGGCGGCTCGGGACCTGCAGGCGAAAGGGGTCCCGTGGTGCTAAGCACGTCGACTTCGGGTCTCGGTGCAAGCCGGAGAGCTCACGGAAGTCTAAAGTTTTCGGCACGTGGTCGAATCTTTTCAAAGGCTTACCCGGCTCTTTCCGTCCATTCTGAGAGTAAGTCAGAGGCCGGTGCGGAGGTCTCTTGACAATCGGAGGGGGTGGTGGCCCTCCGCAGGCGCTCGTGTCGAAAATGAAGGCGAGAGACGCGAGTGGCCTGGTTCCCCTGGGTGTTGCCAGGAAGGCTGCGGGCTGACCCTTGCCTGAGCACTCCCTAAAGCCTCTTGTGATGAGAGCAGACCTCGCGCGCCGCACGACCGGCTCTGGGAGTCGTTGGGCCGCTATCTGTGAATAGTCTGGTCCTCCTCTGCCACCCGGCCAAGTGCGATGGCTCTGCCGCCCTGCGGTGCTCGTCACGCAGGTATGGGGCACACGATGCTCGTAACAGCAAATAAAGGCGGCTCGGGACCTGCAGGCGAAAGGGGTCCCGTGGTGCTTAGCACGTCGACTTCGGGTCTCGGTGCAAGCCGGAGAGCTCACGGAAGTCTAAAGTTTTCGGCACGTGGTCGAATCTTTTGAAAGGCTTACCCGGCTCTTTCCGTCCATTCTGAGAGTCAGTCAGAGGCCGGTGCGGCGGTCTATTGACGACCGGAGGCTCCCATGGGTGTTGCGATGAGGGTGGAGGGCACAGAACCTTGCCTTAGCACTCCCTAATAAAGCCTCTTGTGAAGAGAGCAGACCTCGCGCGCCGCACGACCGGCTCTGGGAGTCGTTGGGCCGCTATCTGTGAATAGTCTGGTCCTCCTCTGCCACCCGGCCAAGTGCGATGGCTCTGCCGCCCTGCGGTGCTCGTCACGCAGGTATGGGGCACACGATGCTCGTAACAGCAAATAAAGGCGGCTCGGGACCTGCAGGCGAAAGGGGTCCCGTGGTGCTTAGCACGTCGACTTCGGGTCTCGGTGCAAGCCGGAGAGCTCACGGAAGTCTAAAGTTTTCGGCACGTGGTCGAATCTTTTGAAAGGCTTACCCGGCTCTTTCCGTCCATTCTGAGAGTCAGTCAGAGGCCGGTGCGGCGGTCTATTGACGACCGGAGGCTCCCATGGGTGTTGCGATGAGGGTGGAGGGCACAGAACCTTGCCTTAGCACTCCCTAATAAAGCCTCTTGTGAAGAGAGCAGACCTCGCGCACCGCACGACCGGCTCTGGGAGTCGTTGGGCCGCTATCTGTGAATAGTCGGGTCCTCCTCTGCCACCCGGCCAAGTGCGATGGCTCTGCCGCCCTGCGGTGCTTGTCACGCAG
>NW_027310550.1:27500-30000 GCF_047496795.1 Chiloscyllium punctatum
AAAAAAAAGTAACAAATAAGAAAGGATCGTCGGCTTGGGGGTACGCCCGTTTCCGTTTCAACTTGTCTCGCGAGGGTGGTTTCGGGGCCAGCAGGAGAGCTCGTCGGGGTAGCAGGCCCTGCAGCCGTGGTCACCGCCAAACCCCCACAACTCGAGCAAGTGAAAAAAAAAGTAACAAATAAGAAAGGATCGTCGGCTTGGGGGTACGCCCGTTTCCGTTTCAACTTGTCTCGCGAGGGTGGTTTCGGGGCCAGCAGGAGAGCTCGTCGGGGTAGCAGGCCCTGCAGCCGTGGTCACCGCCAAACCCCCACAACTCGAGCAAGTGAAAAAAAAAAGTAACAAATAAGAAAGGATCGTCGGCTTGGGGGTACGCCCGTTTCCGTTTCAACTTGTCTCGCGAGGGTGGTTTCGGGGCCAGCAGGAGAGCTCGTCGGGGTAGCAGGCCCTGCAGCCGTGGTCACCGCCAAACCCCCACAACTCGAGCAAGTGAAAAAAAAAAGTAACAAATAAGAAAGGATCTCTGTCGGCTTGGGGGTACGCCCGTTTCCGTTTCAACTTGTCTCGCGAGGGTGGTTTCGGGGCCAGCAGGAGAGCTCGTCGGGGTAGCAGGCCCTGCAGCCGTGGTCACCGCCAAATCGCCACAACTCGAGCAAGTGAAAAAAAAAGTAACAAATAAGAAAGGATCGTCGGCTTGGGGGTACGCCCGTTTCCGTTTCAACTTGTCTCGCGAGGGTGGTTTCGGGGCCAGCAGGAGAGCTCGTCGGGGTAGCAGGCCCTGCAGCCGTGGTCACCGCCAAACCCCCCACAACTGTTGGGCGCCTACCTGCGCGGGGCAGGAGGACACTTTCCGATTTCAAATCTCCGTTTGCCGAGTCCACCCCGAACGCACGCGGGCGGGCGGGTTCGCATCACCCTTCGTCACAAGGGGCGAAGCCCGTTCCACCGTCTCGTCAGTAGTGCCGACCGGTCTGTGATCGACGAGGGGAGCCACACCAGGTCCGGCCCTGCTGCTTGGCGGCACCGCGTCGTCGGGAGCTCGCGACAGACGGAGGGTTTCGGTGTACTCTCCAGCCACGGGAAACGAAGCCGGTGATGCAGGCGCCGGTCTTTCGCTCCCAAATCGGCTGGGTTTACATCGTTGCTATCTAGTCACGCTCCCTTCAAACCCGACGGGGTACCTATTCCCCTCACCCGTCTGTGCGTATACAGCCTCTTTGCACTTGCGGGATGGGGGTGGTGGTTTAAAGACTCTCGAGTTGCCGCCCGTCGGTCTCCGAGCTCCGTGCAGTAGTGATCCCCAGCGAACTGCCAGCAGGGCGAACGAGCGATCCCGCTCTCGGTCGGGGCGCCTGGCGTCGATCGGTGGTCGGTGGCTTGCGGGCAAGCTGCGCTGTGAGTGTGGGAACGAGTATGACGAGCCGTTGCCGCGACTCCCAGTCCACCTCGGCGGTGGCTGGGCCGGGCGGGCGTCTGCTCGGGCGAGTGCCGCCCCCGCCTCCTCGCAGGAAGTCCGCTCGCCGACACGCCGCCACGTGCACGCGTCAGTGACGCTGCCGAACCGATGGCCGGTGCCCGTTCCCGCCTCTGCTTTTCCTAGGGCAAAGCTGCTGCACGCCTCGTGATACTAGGCGGGCGACATGGTGGCGGTGATCCTGCCTCCGTCGCTGCGGTGCGTTGGGGCACGCATCGCCTCTTGGGCGCCCTGTCCTCCTCCCCCCAATAGACGTATGTTTCTGCGGGCCGCACCAGGATGGTGCTCCCCATCGCTTCACGCCACCCTGCTCCGCCCGCACGCCGGCGTGCAGGTGGCTGTAGCTCAAGGTGGGGAGCGTATGTGCGGTCCGGGTCGCTTTCCTCTGGCGAGGGAGAGACCTAAAACAAACTCAGACAACTCTTGACGGTGGATCACTCGGCTCGTGCGTCGATGACGAACGCAGCTAGCTGCGAGAATTAATGTGAATTGCAGGACACATTGATCATCGACACTTTGAACGCACTTTGCGGCCCCGGGTTCTTCCCGGGGCCACGCCTGTCTGAGGGTCGTTTGGCAATCAATCGCACTCGCCTTGGCTGGCGAGAGCGCGGCTGGGGTGTCGCAGAGGACCCGTCCTCTTTGTCCCCCTAAGTTCAGACTCCGGAGCCCTCCGGCGTCGGAGCGCTTGGCCTTTCCCCCCCACCCTGCACATTCCGTTCGTCAGGCTCGACGCCATCCCCCCGCCGGGGAGCGCGGCCTGGCGTCCGTCTGTGTCGTGGCAGTGGGGCCAGCACGGCTGTCACCGGTCCCAGAATGGCTGTCGGTGGGTTCACACTGTGTGTGTGTGCCAACCCTCCTGGTCTCTGGGACACGGAGCTGCCACGAAGTGTTGAGCCTCCAGTGGGGGGTCTGCCTAAGCTCTGCACGTCCGCATTGGGTCCGTCTCTCGGTTGGCTGGCAGTGGAAAGAGTGAAGGGGAGCCGCGGAGGTCCGGTGCTGGTGCGCCGCCGGCCTGACCGTGGAGCT
>NW_027310550.1:36584-41584 GCF_047496795.1 Chiloscyllium punctatum
ACAGCGCTTCCCGGGCCCGAGGCACCCGCCTCGAAGACGAGACCCGTCGGCAGAACCGCGGGTCAAACCGGCTGATGCTACCCGGCTCGGACAGCGCCAACGTCGGGTTGAGCAGTCACATTCACTCCCAGCGACTTTTGGGCAACTTCCCACGGTTCGAAATGCACAAAATTCGGCCTGAACACGGGGGACGCTCCCCCTCGAAGGCGAGACCGTCGGCAGAACCGCCGGGTCAAACCCGGCTGAGCTACCCGGGTCGGAAGCGCCAAGGTCGGTATGAGCAGTCACATTCACTCCCATCCCCTTTTGGACCGCTTCCCACGGTTTGAAATGCACGAAAATCGGCCTGTACACGGGGGGAGGCTCCGCCCTCGAAGGCGAGACCGACGGCAGAACCGCCGGGTCAAACCCGGCCGGGCTACCCGGGGTTAGAAGCCTCAGAGTCGGGTTGAGCAGTCACATTCACCCCCATCCCCTTTTGAACCTCTTCCCACCGTTGGAAATGCACGAAAATCGGCCTGTACACGGGGGAGGCGCCCTCTCGAAGGCGAGACCGACGCAGAACCGCCGGGTCAAACCGGCCGAGCTACCCGGGTTAGAAGCCTCAGAGTCGGGTTGAGCAGTCACATTCACCCCCATTCCCTTTAGGACCACTTCACGGTACGAAATGCATGAAAATCGGCCTGTACACGGGGGGAGGCACCGCCTCGAAGACGAGACCGTCGGCAGAGACCGCCGGGTCAAACCCGGCTGAGCTACCAGGGTCGGAAGCGCCAAGGTCGGTATGAGCAGTCACATTCACTCCCATCCCCTTTTGGACCGCTTCCCACGGTTTGAAATGCACGAAAATCGGCCTGTACACGGGGGAGGCTCCGCCCTCGAAGGCGAGACCGACGGCAGAACCGCCGGGTCAAACCCGGCCGGGCTACCCGGGGTTAGAAGCCTCAGAGTCGGGTTGAGCAGTCACATTCACCCCCATCCCTTTTGAACCTCTTCCCACCGTTGGAAATGCACGAAATCGGCCTGTACACGGGGGAGGCCCCCCTCTCGAAGACGAGACCGTCGGCAGACCCGCCGGATCAACCCGGCCCGAGCTACACGGCTTACAAGTCTCGATGTCGGTATGAGCAGTCACGGTCCACCCCATTCCCTTTTGGACCACTTCCACGGTACGAAATGCATGACAATCGGCCTGTACACGGGGGAGGCACCCGCCTCGAAGACGAGACCGTCGGCAGAACCGCCGGGTCAAACCCGGCTGAGCTACCCGGCTCGGAAGCGCCAAAGTCGGGGTTGGAGCAGTCACATTCACTCCCATCCCTTTTGGGCCACTTCCCACGGTTCGAAATGCATGAAAATCGGCCTGTACACGGGGGACGCTCCCCCCTCGAAGGCGAGGCCGTCGGCAGAACCGCCGGGTCAAACCCGGCTGAGCTACCCGGGTTAGATGCCTCAAAGTCGGGTTGAGCAGTCCACATTCACCCCCATCCCCTTTCGGCCCCTTCCCACGGTTGGAAATGCATGAAAATCGGCCTGTACACGGTGGGCGCTCCCCCCTCGAAGGTGAGACCTTCGGCAGAACCGCCGGGTCAAATCCTGCCGAGCTACCCGCGTTAGAGGTCTCAATGTCGGCTTCAGCAGTCACATTCAATCCATTCCCGTTTGGACCTCTTCCCGCCGATGGAAATGCACAAAATTCGGCCTGAACACGCGGGACGCTCCCCCCTCGAAGGCGAGACCGTCGCCAGAACCGCCGGGTCAAATCCGGCTGAGCTACCCGCGTTACAGGTCTCAAAGTCGGGTTGAGCAGTCACGTTCACCCCCATCCCCTTTCGGACCCCTTCCCACGGTTGGAAATGCATGAAAAATCGGCCTGTACACGGTGGGCGCTCCCCCCTCGAAGGTGAGACCTTCGGCAGAACCGCCGGGTCAAATCCGGCCGACGTACCCGCGTTAGAGGTCTCAATGTCGGCTTCAGCAGTCACATTCAATCCCATTCCCGTTTGGAACCTCTTCCCGCCGATGGAAATGCACACAATTCGGCCTGAACACGCGGGAGCGTCCCCCTCGAAGGTGAGACCTTCGGCAGAACCGCCGGGGTCAAATCCGGCCGAGCTACCCGCGTTAGAGGTCTCAATGTCGGCTTCAGCAGTCACATTCAATCCCATTCCCGTTGGACCTCTTCCCGCCGATGGAAATGCACACAATTCGGCCTGAACACGCGGGACGCTCCCCCCTCGAAGGCGAGACCGTCGCCAGAACCGCCGGGTCAAATCCGGCCGAGCTACCCGCGTTAGAGGTCTCAATGTCGGCTTCAGCAGTCACATTCAATCCCATTCCCTTTTGGAACACTTCCCGCCGTTAACAATGCACGATTTCGGCCTGAACACGCGGGGACGCTCCCCCCTCGAAGGTGAGACCTTCGGCAGAACCGCCGGGTCAAATCCTGCGAGCTACCCGCGTTAGAGGTCTCAATGTCGGCTTCAGCAGTCACATTCATCCATTCCCGTTTGGACCTCTTCCCGCCGATGGAAATGCACAAATTCGGCCTGAACACGCGGGGCGCTCCCCCCTCGCAGGCGAGACCGTCGCCAGAACCGCCGGGTCAAATCCGGCTGAGCTACCCGCGTTACAGGTCTCCAAGTCGGCTTCAGCAGTCACATTCAATCCCATTCCCTTTTGGAACACTTCCCGCCGTTACAATGCACGATATTCGGACTGAACACGGGGGCCGGTCCGCCCTCGAAGTCAACACCGGTCCGCAGAACCGCCGGGGCAAATCCGGCTGAGCTACCCCCGCCCCGAACACTCAAAGTCCCTCTGAAGCCTTGGCATTCGCCTCCTTGGAAAATTGACGTCAAACATTACCAAAATCGGGGGCACGAGCACTAAAGCTAAGTCTCACCCTTTCCCTATCCCTAACCAGGAACCGAACGCCCACCCTCAGCCTCACACCAACGCCGGTGCCACCTCCAGACAGACACACCCTTCACAACCACACCCATCGGCCATGCAACTCAAAAAGGGTCCCCAAATTCAGAAACACCCCCTTCAAAAGGCACTCCATCCTCGGCCACACCACCGGGACATGCTCCCCTCGGCGATAATTAAGCCCCCACCACTATTTGAAGCCAACCGCAGCCGCAACTCGAACGGAGAAATCAGTAACCAATTCAAAATGCGCTTGGTTACTGATTTCTACTGAGCCGAAAAAATTCTAAGTGTCGGTGGTTACTGATTTATACCAACCCGAAAATATTCTAAGTGTCGGTGGTTACTGATTTATACCAACCCGAAAAAATTCTAAGTGTCAGTGGGTTACTGATTTATACCAACTCGAAAAAATTCTAAGTGTCCAGTGGTTACTGATTTATACCAACCCGACAATATTCTAAGTGTCAGTGGGTTACTGATTTGTACCGACCCGAAAATATTCTAAGTGTCAGTGGTTACTGATTTATACCAACCCGAAAAAATTCTAAGTGTCAGTGGTTACTGATTTATACCAAGTCGAAAAAAATTCTAAGTGTCAGTGGTTACTGATTTATACAACCCGAAAATATTCTAAGTGTCAGTGGTTACTGATTTTATACCAACTCGAAAAAAATTCTAAGTGTCAGTGGTTACTGATTTATACCGACCCGAAAAAATTCTAAGTGTCAGTGGTTACTGATTTATACCAACTCGAAAATATTCTAAGTGTCGGTGGTTACTGATTTATACCCAACCCGAAAAAATTCTAAGTGTCAGTGGTTACTGATTTATACCAACTCGAAAAAATTCTAAGTGTCGGTGGTTACTGATTTATACCAACTCGAAAATATTCTAAGTGTCGGTGGGTTACTGATTTATACCAACCCGACAATATTCTAAGTGTCAGTGGTTACTGATTTATACCAACTCGAAAAAATTCTAAGTGTCAGTGGTTACTGATTTATACCAACCCGAAAAAATTCTAAGTGTCAGTGGTTACTGATTTATACCAACCCGAAAATATTCTAAGTGTCGGTGGTTACTGATTTATACCAACCCGAAAATATTCTAAGTGTCAGTGGTTACTGATTTATACCAACTCGAAAAAATTCTAAGTGTCAGTGGTTACTGATTTATACCAACTCGAAAATATTCTAAGTGTCAGTGGTTACTGATTTGTACCAACCCGAAAATATTCTAAGTGTCGGTGGTTACTGATTTATACCAACCCGAAAATATTCTAAGTGTCAGTGGTTACTGATTTATACCAACTCGAAAATATTCTAAGTGTCGGTGGTTACTGATTTATACCAACCCGAAAATATTCTAAGTGTCAGTGGTTACTGATTTATACCAAGTCGAAAATATTCTAAGTGTCAGTGGTTACTGATTTATACCAACTCGAAAAAATTCTAAGTGTCAGTGGTTACTGATTTATACCAACTCGAAAATATTCTAAGTGTCGGTGGTTACTGATTTATACCAACCCGAAAATATTCTAAGTGTCAGTGGTTACTGATTTATACCAACTCGAAAAAATTCTAAGTGTCAGTGGTTACTGATTTATACCAACTCGAAAATATTCTAAGTGTCGGTGGTTACTGATTTATACCAACCCGAAAATATTCTAAGTGTCAGTGGTTACTGATTTGTACCGACCCGAAAAAATTCTAAGTGTCAGTGGTTACTGATTTATACCAACCCGAAAATATTCTAAGTGTCGGTGGTTACTGATTTATACCAACCCGAAAATATTCTAAGTGTCAGTGGTTACTGATTTATACCAACTCGAAAAAATTCTAAGTGTCAGTGGTTACTGATTTATACCAACTCGAAAATATTCTAAGTGTCAGTGGTTACTGATTTGTACCAACCCGAAAATATTCTAAGTGTCGGTGGTTACTGATTTATACCAACCCGAAAATATTCTAAGTGTCAGTGGTTACTGATTTATACCAACTCGAAAAAATTCTAAGTGTCAGTGGTTACTGATTTATACCAACTCGAAAATATTCTAAGTGTCAGTG
>NW_027310550.1:46584-49084 GCF_047496795.1 Chiloscyllium punctatum
GCCCGGTCGCGGGGGTGACGACCCGCCGCCCGGGACGTGCGAGGCACCAGCAGACAGAGACTGCCCGACGGTCAGAGAGAGGGAGAGAGGAGTGCCGAGGCTCAAGTGGCGAACGGTCGCGCAGGCACGCCACGCACATCGATCGCCAGCCGCGGAACGGCACGGCCTTCAGTGGGGCCGGCGGGCGACGCCGCTCCTGAACCCAGCGGCCCCGAGTCGGACGAGTTGAGGAAGGCACGCCGACGGTGACAGGGTACGGAAGACACAGCGGTGGCCTTCTGGCGACTTGGCCCCCGACAGCCCGACGTTCCGCCGTCCTCCCGATGGCCAGGAGGACCGTGCGGGGGTCGGCCGACGGCGTGGTAGGTGTGCCTGCACGGTGACGGAGCACACACCACGCCCGCCAACCCCTCCGTACCTCCCGAGACCGGTGGCAGGACGGAGCGGAAAACGTGCGGACTGAACGGGAGAGCCAAGAGCCAGCGATCCACGCGCGTGCGACCGTCCAAGTCACAGCGTTCGACGAAAACCTCCTCCCTCGGCCAGGCACTCGGCGCCAGCAGGGGAGACAGGATCAGACGCCCCGCCGGCCACTTAAGGCCGAGGACGAACCACGAGACGGGCGGCTGCAGCAGCGGGCGGCCTGCAGCTCCCAGCACTCTCAATCGATCAACCATCGAGTCGGGTCAGCGTGTCAAACCGGCGAGCTCCACGGTCAGGCCGGCGGCGCACCAGCACCGGACCTCCGCGGCTCCCTTCACTCTTTCCACTGCCAGCCAACCGAGAGACGGACCCAATGCGGACGTGCAGAGCTTAGGCAGACCCCCCACTGGAGGCTCAACACTTCGTGGCAGCTCCGTGTCCCAGAGACCAGGAGGGTTGGCACACACACACAGTGTGAACCACCGACAGCCATTCTGGGACCGGTGACAGCCGTGCTGGCCCCACTGCCACGACACAGACGGACGCCAGGCCGCGCTCCCCGGCGGGGGGATGGCGTCGAGCCTGACGAACGGAATGTGCAGGGTGGGGGGGAAAGGCCAAGCGCTCCGACGCCGGAGGGCTCCGGAGTCTGAACTTAGGGGGACAAAGAGGACGGGTCCTCTGCGACACCCCAGCCGCGCTCTCGCCAGCCAAGGCGAGTGCGATTGATTGCCAAACGACCCTCAGACAGGCGTGGCCCCGGGAAGAACCCGGGGCCGCAAAGTGCGTTCAAAGTGTCGATGATCAATGTGTCCTGCAATTCACATTAATTCTCGCAGCTAGCTGCGTTCGTCATCGACGCACGAGCCGAGTGATCCACCGTCAAGAGTTGTCTGAGTTTGTTTTAGGTCTCTCCCTCGCCAGAGGAAAGCGACCCGGACCGCACATACGCTCCCCACCTTGAGCTACAGCCACCTGCACGCCGGCGTGCGGGCGGAGCAGGGTGGCGTGAAGCGATGGGGAGCACCATCCTGGTGCGGCCCGCAGAAACATACGTCTATTGGGGGGAGGAGGACAGGGCGCCCAAGAGGCGATGCGTGCCCCAACGCACCGCAGCGACGGAGGCAGGATCACCGCCACCATGTCGCCCGCCTAGTATCACGAGGCGTGCAGCAGCTTTGCCCTAGGAAAAGCAGAGGCGGGAACGGGCACCGGCCATCGGTTCGGCAGCGTCACTGACGCGTGCACGTGGCGGCGTGTCGGCGAGCGGACTTCCTGCGAGGAGGCGGGGGCGGCACTCGCCCGAGCAGACGCCCGCCCGGCCCAGCCACCGCCGAGGTGGACTGGGAGTCGCGGCAACGGCTCGTCATACTCGTTCCCACACTCACAGCGCAGCTTGCCCGCAAGCCACCGACCACCGATCGACGCCAGGCGCCCCGACCGAGAGCGGGATCGCTCGTTCGCCCTGCTGGCAGTTCGCTGGGGATCACTACTGCACGGAGCTCGGAGACCGACGGGCGGCAACTCGAGAGTCTTTAAACCACCACCCCCATCCCGCAAGTGCAAAGAGGCTGTATACGCACAGACGGGTGAGGGGAATAGGTACCCCGTCGGGTTTGAAGGGAGCGTGACTAGATAGCAACGATGTAAACCCAGCCGATTTGGGAGCGAAAGACCGGCGCCTGCATCACCGGCTTCGTTTCCCGTGGCTGGAGAGTACACCGAAACCCTCCGTCTGTCGCGAGCTCCCGACGACGCGGTGCCGCCAAGCAGCAGGGCCGGACCTGGTGTGGCTCCCCTCGTCGATCACAGACCGGTCGGCACTACTGACGAGACGGTGGAACGGGCTTCGCCCCTTGTGACGAAGGGTGATGCGAACCCGCCCGCCCGCGTGCGTTCGGGGTGGACTCGGCAAACGGAGATTTGAAATCGGAAAGTGTCCTCCTGCCCCGCGCAGGTAGGCGCCCAACAGTTGTGGGGGGTTTGGCGGTGACCACGGCTGCAGGGCCTGCTACCCCGACGAGCTCTCCTGCTGGCCCCGAAACCACCCTCGCGAGACAAGTTGAAACGGAAACGG
>NW_027310550.1:54084-66472 GCF_047496795.1 Chiloscyllium punctatum
CTCCACCCTCATCGCAACACCCATGGGAGCCTCCGGTCGTCAATAGACCGCCGCACCGGCCTCTGACTGACTCTCAGAATGGACGGAAAGAGCCGGGTAAGCCTTTCAAAAGATTCGACCACGTGCCGAAAACTTTAGACTTCCGTGAGCTCTCCGGCTTGCACCGAGACCCGAAGTCGACGTGCTAAGCACCACGGGACCCCTTTCGCCTGCAGGTCCCGAGCCGCCTTTATTTGCTGTTACGAGCATCGTGTGCCCCATACCTGCGTGACAAGCACCGCAGGGCGGCAGAGCCATCGCACTTAGCCGGGTGGCAGAGGAGGACCAGACTATTCACAGATAGCGGCCCAACGACTCCCAGAGCCGGTCGTGCGGCGCGCGAGGTCTGCTCTCTTCACAAGAGGCTTTATTAGGGAGTGCTAAGGCAAGGTTCTGTGCCCTCCACCCTCATCGCAACACCCATGGGAGCCTCCGGTCGTCAATAGACCGCCGCACCGGCCTCTGACTGACTCTCAGAATGGACGGAAAGAGCCGGGTAAGCCTTTCAAAAGATTCGACCACGTGCCGAAAACTTTAGACTTCCGTGAGCTCTCCGGCTTGCACCGAGACCCGAAGTCGACGTGCTAAGCACCACGGGACCCCTTTCGCCTGCAGGTCCCGAGCCGCCTTTATTTGCTGTTACGAGCATCGTGTGCCCCATACCTGCGTGACAAGCACCGCAGGGCGGCAGAGCCATCGCACTTGGCCGGGTGGCAGAGGAGGACCCGACTATTCACAGATAGCGGCCCAACGACTCCCAGAGCCGGTCGTGCGGTGCGCGAGGTCTGCTCTCTTCACAAGAGGCTTTATTAGGGAGTGCTAAGGCAAGGTTCTGTGCCCTCCACCCTCATCGCAACACCCATGGGAGCCTCCGGTCGTCAATAGACCGCCGCACCGGCCTCTGACTGACTCTCAGAATGGACGGAAAGAGCCGGGTAAGCCTTTCAAAAGATTCGACCACGTGCCGAAAACTTTAGACTTCCGTGAGCTCTCCGGCTTGCACCGAGACCCGAAGTCGACGTGCGAAGCACCACGGGACCCCTTTCGCCTGCAGGTCCCGAGCCGCCTTTATTTGCTGTTACGAGCATCGTGTGCCCCATACCTGCGTGACGAGCACCGCAGGGCGGCAGAGCCATCGCACTTGGCCGGGTGGCAGAGGAGGACCAGACTATTCACAGATAGCGGCCCAACGACTCCCAGAGCCGGTCGTGCGGCGCGCGAGGTCTGCTCTCTTCACAAGAGGCTTTATTAGGGAGTGCTAAGGCAAGGTTCTGTGCCCTCCACCCTCATCGCAACACCCATGGGAGCCTCCGGTCGTCAATAGACCGCCGCACCGGCCTCTGACTGACTCTCAGAATGGACGGAAAGAGCCGGGTAAGCCTTTCAAAAGATTCGACCACGTGCCGAAAACTTTAGACTTCCGTGAGCTCTCCGGCTTGCACCGAGACCCGAAGTCGACGTGCTAAGCACCACGGGACCCCTTTCGCCTGCAGGTCCCGAGCCGCCTTTATTTGCTGTTACGAGCATCGTGTGCCCCATACCTGCGTGACGAGCACCGCAGGGCGGCAGAGCCATCGCACTTGGCCGGGTGGCAGAGGAGGACCAGACTATTCACAGATAGCGGCCCAACGACTCCCAGAGCCGGTCGTGCGGCGCGCGAGGTCTGCTCTCTTCACAAGAGGCTTTATTAGGGAGTGCTAAGGCAAGGTTCTGTGCCCTCCACCCTCATCGCAACACCCATGGGAGCCTCCGGTCGTCAATAGACCGCCGCACCGGCCTCTGACTGACTCTCAGAATGGACGGAAAGAGCCGGGTAAGCCTTTCAAAAGATTCGACCACGTGCCGAAAACTTTAGACTTCCGTGAGCTCTCCGGCTTGCACCGAGACCCGAAGTCGACGTGCTAAGCACCACGGGACCCCTTTCGCCTGCAGGTCCCGAGCCGCCTTTATTTGCTGTTACGAGCATCGTGTGCCCCATACCTGCGTGACGAGCACCGCAGGGCGGCAGAGCCATCGCACTTGGCCGGGTGGCAGAGGAGGACCAGACTATTCACAGATAGCGGCCCAACGACTCCCAGAGCCGGTCGTGCGGCGCGCGAGGTCTGCTCTCATCACAAGAGGCTTTAGGGAGTGCTCAGGCAAGGGTCAGCCCGCAGCCTTCCTGGCAACACCCAGGGGAACCAGGCCACTCGCGTCTCTCGCCTTCATTTTCGACACGAGCGCCTGCGGAGGGCCACCACCCCCTCCGATTGTCAAGAGACCTCCGCACCGGCCTCTGACTTACTCTCAGAATGGACGGAAAGAGCCGGGTAAGCCTTTGAAAAGATTCGACCACGTGCCGAAAACTTTAGACTTCCGTGAGCTCTCCGGCTTGCACCGAGACCCGAAGTCGACGTGCTTAGCACCACGGGACCCCTTTCGCCTGCAGGTCCCGAGCCGCCTTTTATTTTTGTTACGAGTATCGTGTTCCCCAAACCTGGGTGACGAGCACCGCAGGGCGGCAGAGCCATCGCGCTTGTCCGGGTGGCAGAGGAGGACCAGACTATTCACAAATAGCGGCCCAACGACTCCCAGAGCCGGTCGTGCGGCAGGCGAGGTCTGCTCTCATCACAAGAGGCTTTAGGGAGTGCTCAGGCAACGGTCAGCCCGCAGCCTTCTTGGCAACACCCAAGGGAACCAGGCCACTCGCGTCTCTCGCCTTCATTTTGGACACGAGCGCCTGTGGAGGGACGGCCGGAGTCAACGTGGGGTTTGCCCGCCCTCCAATAGTGTCAAAAGACCGCCGCACAAGTCTCTGACTGACTCTTAGAACAGACAGAAAGAGTTTGTCAAATCTGTCAAAAAATTGACAAAGTGTCAAAAATTCGACTTCCAAGAGCTCTCCGGCATGCACTCATACCTGTCATTAAAGTGCTATGCCCGTGGAACCGTTTTTCGGATGCCTTTCAGAACGGTCCCGCGCCGCCATTTTGTTCTAAAAATCGTGTTCCCATATATCTCCGGGTACCCCGCCAACCTCACTGCGGAAAAACTACAAGTGGCACTGAATGGGTCTGAATTCCAAATTTGACTGCATCGGTCTGGAACTCGGTCCGGTCAAAACCGTTTGGATTTTTCTCGGTCCGGACTTCCGCGACAGACAAAGTTAAAGTTTTCGGGCTGCAGGCACAAAACGACAGCTGGCCATTTGCCGGGCTCAATTCACCCAATTCCTCCGGCACTTCGGAGCACATGTTCGGTGTAAGTTTGCGAATCTTTCCCGATGCTGCAGCATTTTCCTCCGCTGACACTTAGAATATTTTTCACACTTTGCTGAAAATTTTTCTAAGTGTTTTTTTCCAAGTTTTCCTGGTTACTGATTTCTTCTTTTTAAACATTTTTCTAAGTTTTTCTGGTTACTGATTTCTTCTTTTTAAACATTTTTCGCAGTTTGTCTGGTTACTGATTTCTTCTTTTTAAACATTTTTCGCCGTTTTTCTGGTTACTGATTTCTTCTTTTTAAACATTTTTCGCCGTTTTTCTGGTTACTCATTTCTTCTTTTTAAACATTTTTCTAAGTTTTTCTGGTTACTGATTTCTTCTTTTTAAACATTTTTCTAAGTTTTTCTGGTTACTCATTTCTTCTTTTTAAACATTTTTCTAAGTTTTTCTGGTTACTCACTTCTTCTTTTTAAACATTTTTCTAAGTTTTTCTGGTTACTGATTTCTTCTTTTTAAACATTTTTCGCCGTTTTTCTGGTTACTGATTTCTTCTTTTTAAACATTTTTCTAAGTTTTTCTGGTTACTCATTTCTTCTTTTTAAACATTTTTCGCCGTTTTTCTGGTTACTGATTTCTTCTTTTTAAACATTTTTCTAAGTTTTTCTGGTTACTGATTTCTTCTTTTTAAACATTTTTCTAAGTTTTCCTGGTTACTCATTTCTTCTTTTTAAACATTTTTCTAAGTTTTCCTGGTTACTCATTTCTTCTTTTTAAACATTTTTCTAAGTTTTCCTGGTTACTGATTTCTTCTTTTTAAACATTTTTCGCAGTTTTTCTGGTTACTGATTTCTTCTTTTTAAACATTTTTCTAAGTTTTTCTGGTTACTGATTTCTTCTTTTTAAACATTTTTCTAAGTTTTTCTGGTTACTCACTTCTTCTTTTTAAACATTTTTCTAAGTTTTTCTGGTTACTCACTTCTTCTTTTGAAACATTTTTCTAAGTTTTTCTGGTTACTGATTTCTTCTTTTTAAACATTTTTCGCAGTTTGTCTGGTTACTGATTTCTTCTTTTTAAACATTTTTCGCCGTTTTTCTGGTTACTGATTTCTTCTTTTTAAACATTTTTCTAAGTTTTTCTGGTTACTCACTTCTTCTTTTTAAACATTTTTCTAAGTTTTTCTGGTTACTGATTTCTTCTTTTTAAACATTTTTCGCAGTTTTTCTGGTTACTGATTTCTTCTTTTTAAACATTTTTCTAAGTTTTTCTGGTTACTGATTTCTTCTTTTTAAACATTTTTCTAAGTTTTTCTGGTTACTCACTTCTTCTTTTTAAACATTTTTCTAAGTTTTCCTGGTTACTGATTTCTTCTTTTTAAACATTTTTCGCAGTTTTTCTGGTTACTGATTTCTTCTTTTTAAACATTTTTCTAAGTTTTTCTGGTTACTGATTTCTTCTTTTTAAACATTTTTCTAAGTTTTTCTGGTTACTCACTTCTTCTTTTTAAACATTTTTCTAAGTTTTCCTGGTTACTGATTTCTTCTTTTTAAACATTTTTCGCAGTTTGTCTGGTTACTGATTTCTTCTTTTTAAACATTTTTCGCAGTTTTTCTGGTTACTGATTTCTTCTTTTTAAACATTTTTCTAAGTTTTTCTGGTTACTGATTTCTTCTTTTTAAACATTTTTCTAAGTTTTTCTGGTTACTGATTTCTTCTTTTTAAACATTTTTCTAAGTTTTTCTGGTTACTCACTTCTTCTTTTTAAACATTTTTCTAAGTTTTTCTGGTTACTCACTTCTTCTTTTGAAACATTTTTCTAAGTTTTTCTGGTTACTGATTTCTTCTTTTTAAACATTTTTCGCAGTTTGTCTGGTTACTGATTTCTTCTTTTTAAACATTTTTCGCCGTTTTTCTGGTTACTGATTTCTTCTTTTTAAACATTTTTCTAAGTTTTTCTGGTTACTCACTTCTTCTTTTTAAACATTTTTCTAAGTTTTTCTGGTTACTGATTTCTTCTTTTTAAACATTTTTCGCAGTTTTTCTGGTTACTGATTTCTTCTTTTTAAACATTTTTCTAAGTTTTTCTGGTTACTGATTTCTTCTTTTTAAACATTTTTCTAAGTTTTTCTGGTTACTCACTTCTTCTTTTTAAACATTTTTCTAAGTTTTCCTGGTTACTGATTTCTTCTTTTTAAACATTTTTCGCAGTTTGTCTGGTTACTGATTTCTTCTTTTTAAACATTTTTCGCAGTTTTTCTGGTTACTGATTTCTTCTTTTTAAACATTTTTCTAAGTTTTTCTGGTTACTGATTTCTTCTTTTTAAACATTTTTCTAAGTTTTTCTGGTTACTCACTTCTTCTTTTTAAACATTTTTCTAAGTTTTTCTGGTTACTCACTTCTTCTTTTGAAACATTTTTCTAAGTTTTTCTGGTTACTGATTTCTTCTTTTTAAACATTTTTCGCCGTTTTTCTGGTTACTGATTTCTTCTTTTTAAACATTTTTCTAAGTTTTTCTGGTTACTCACTTCTTCTTTTTAAACATTTTTCTAAGTTTTTCTGGTTACTGATTTCTTCTTTTTAAACATTTTTCGCAGTTTTTCTGGTTACTGATTTCTTCTTTTTAAACATTTTTCTAAGTTTTTCTGGTTACTGATTTCTTCTTTTTAAACATTTTTCTAAGTTTTTCTGGTTACTGACTTCTTCTTTTTAAACATTTTTCTAAGTTTTCCTGGTTACTGATTTCTTCTTTTTAAACATTTTTCGCAGTTTGTCTGGTTACTGATTTCTTCTTTTTAAACATTTTTCGCAGTTTTTCTGGTTACTGATTTCTTCTTTTTAAACATTTTTCTAAGTTTTTCTGGTTACTGATTTCTTCTTTTTAAACATTTTTCTAAGTTTTTCTGGTTACTCACTTCTTCTTTTTAAACATTTTTCTAAGTTTTTCTGGTTACTCACTTCTTCTTTTGAAACATTTTTCTAAGTTTTTCTGGTTACTGATTTCTTCTTTTTAAACATTTTTCTAAGTTTTTCTGGTTACTGATTTCTTCTTTTTAAACATTTTTCGCAGTTTGTCTGGTTACTGATTTCTTCTTTTTAAACATTTTTCGCCGTTTTTCTGGTTACTGATTTCTTCTTTTTAAACATTTTTCTAAGTTTTTCTGGTTACTCACTTCTTCTTTTTAAACATTTTTCTAAGTTTTTCTGGTTACTGATTTCTTCTTTTTAAACATTTTTCGCAGTTTTTCTGGTTACTGATTTCTTCTTTTTAAACATTTTTCTAAGTTTTTCTGGTTACTGATTTCTTCTTTTTAAACATTTTTCTAAGTTTTTCTGGTTACTCACTTCTTCTTTTTAAACATTTTTCTAAGTTTTCCTGGTTACTGATTTCTTCTTTTTAAACATTTTTCGCAGTTTGTCTGGTTACTGATTTCTTCTTTTTAAACATTTTTCGCAGTTTTTCTGGTTACTGATTTCTTCTTTTTAAACATTTTTCTAAGTTTTTCTGGTTACTCACTTCTTCTTTTATAACATTTTTCTAAGTTTTCCTGGTTACTGATTTCTTCTTTTTAAACATTTTTCTAAGTTTTCCTGGTTACTGATTTCTTCTTTTTAAACATTTTTCTAAGTTTTTCTGGTTACTCATTTCTTCTTTTTAAACATTTTTCGCAGTTTTTCTGGTTACTGATTTCTTCTTTTTAAACATTTTCCTAAGTTTTCCTGGTTACTGATTTCTTCTTTTTAAACATTTTTCTAAGTTTTCCTGGTTACTCATTTCTTCTTTTTGATCATTTTTCTAAGTTTTCCTGGTTACTGATTTCTTCGTTTTGAACATTTTTCTAAGTTTTCCTGGTTACTCACTTCTTCTTTTCAAACATTTTTCTTCGTTTTTCTGTTTACTCATTTAGCACTTTCAGGCACTTTCCGATCATTTCCTCGTTCCCGATTTCACCCTTTAAAACGCTTTCGGGCATTTCCCTAAGTTTTGCGGTTCACTCGTTTGGGACTCACTGACACCTTCTCTAGCTTCCCTGCTCACTTTTTTCGTACTGTTGAGAAAATTCGAACCCTTTCCTTAACTATGCCGGTTACTGACTTCACCGCTTCAGACCCTTGTCCCCGTAATGAAAGATACCATTTCCCACCGTGGGAAATGCACGAAAATCGGACTGAACACGGGGGAGGCTCCCCCCTCGAAGGCGAGACCGTCGGCAGAACCGCCGGGTCAAACCCGGCTGAGCTACCCGGCTTACAAGTCTCAAAGTCGGTATGAGCAGTCACGTCCACCCCCCATTCCCTTTTGGACCACTTCCCACGGTTCCAAATGCATGAAAATCGGCCTGTACACGGGGGAGGCACCCGCCTCGAAGACGAGACCGTCGGCAGAACCGCCGGGTCAAACCCGGCTGAGCTACCCGGCTCGGAAGCGCCAAAGTCGGGTTGAGCAGTCACATTCACTCCCATCCCCTTTTGGGCAACTTCCCACGGTTGGAAATGCATGGAAATCGGACTGAACACGGGGGAGGCTCCCCCCTCGAAGGCGAGACCGTCGGCAGAACCGCCGGATCAAACCCGGCTGAGCTACCCGGCTTACAAGTCTCAAAGTCGGTATGAGCAGACACGTCCACCCCCATTCCCTTTTGGACCACTTCCCACGGTTCGAAATGCATGAAAATCGGCCTGTATACGGGGGAGGCACCCGCCTCGAAGACGAGACCGTCGGCAGAACCGCCGGGTCAAACCCGGCTGAGCTACCCGGCTCGGAAGCGCCAAAGTCGGGTTGAGCAGTCACATTCACTCCCATCCCCTTTTGGGCAACTTCCCACGGTTGGAAATGCATGGAAATCGGACTGAACACGGGGGAGGCTCCCCCCTCGAAGGCGAGACCGTCGGCAGAACCGCCGGATCAAACCCGGCTGAGCTACCCGGCTTACAAGTCTCAAAGTCGGTATGAGCAGACACGTCCACCCCCATTCCCTTTTGGACCACTTCCCACGGTTCGAAATGCATGAAAATCGGCCTGTATACGGGGGAGGCACCCGCCTCGAAGACGAGACCGTCGGCAGAACCGCCGGGTCAAACCCGGCCGGGCTACCCGGGTTAGAAGCCCTAGAGTCGGGTTGAGCAGTCACAATCACTCCCATCCCCTTTTGAACCTGTTCCCACCGTTGGAAATGCACGAAAATCGGCCTGTACACGGGGGAGGCTCCCCCCTCGAAGGCGAGACCGTCGGCAGAACCGCCGGGTCAAACCCGGCTGAGCTACCCGGCTTACAAGTCTCGAAGTCGGGTTGAGCAGTCACATTCACTCCCATCGACTTTTGGGCAACTTCCCACCGTTGCAAATGCATGAAAATCGGCCTGTACACGGGGGAGGCACCCGCCTCGAAGTCGAGACCGTCGGCAGAACCGCCGGGTCCAACCCGGCTGAGCTACCCGGCTTACAAGTCTCAAAGCCGGGTTGGGCAGTCACGTTCACCCCCATTCCCTTTTGGATCACTTCCCACGGTTCGAAATGCACGAAAACCGGCCTGTACACGGGGGAGGGTCCGCCCTCGAAGGCGAGACCGTCGGCAGAACCGCCGGGTCAAACCTGGCTGAGCTACCCGGCTTACAAGTCTCAAAGTCGGGTTGAGCAGTCACGTTCACTCCCATCGACTTTTAGACCACTTCCCACGGTTCGAAATGCACGAAAATCGGCCTGTACACGGGGGAGGCACCCGCCTCGAAGACGAGACCGTCGGCAGAACCGCCGGGTCAAACCCGGCCGAGCTACCCGGCTTAAAAGTCTCAAAGTCGGTATGAGCAGTCACATTCACCCCCATTCCCTTTTGGACCACTTCCCACGGTTGGAAATGCATGAAAATCGGCCTGGACACGGGGGAGGCTCCCCCCTCGATGACGAGACCGTCGGCAGAACCGCCGGAACAAACCCGGCTGAGCTACCCGGCTTACAAGTCTCAAAGTCGGTATGAGCAGACACGTCCACCCCCATTCCCTTTTGGACCACTTCCCACCGTTGGAAATGCACGAAAATCGGCCTGTACACGGGGGAGGCACCGGCCTCGAAGACGAGACCGTCGGCAGAACCGCCGGGTCAAACCCGGCTGAGCTACCCGGCTTACAAGTCTCAAAGTCGGGTTGAGCAGTCACATTCACTCCCATCGACTTTTGGGCAACTTCCCACGGTTCGAAATGCACAAGATTCGGCCTGAACACGGGGGACGCTCCCCCCTCGAAGGCGAGACCGTCGGCAGACCCGCCGGGTCAAACCCGGCTGAGCTACCCGGCTCGGAAGCGCCAAAGTCGGTATGAGCAGTCACGTTCACTCCCATCCCCTTTTGGACCGCTTCCCACGGTACGAAATGCATGAAAATCGGCCTGTACACGGGGGAGGCACCCGCCTCGAAGACGAGACCGTCGGCAGAACCGCCGGGTCAAACCCGGCTGAGCTACCCGGCTTACAAGTCTCAAAGTCGGGTTGAGCAGTCACATTCACTCCCATCGACTTTTGGGCAACTTCCCACGGTTCGAAATGCACAAAATTCGGCCTGAACACGGGGGACGCTCCCCCCTCGAAGGCGAGACCGTCGGCAGAACCGCCGGGTCAAACCCGGCTGAGCTACCCGGCTTAAAAGTCTCAAAGTCGGTATGAGCAGTCACATTCACCCCCATTCCCTTTTGGACCACTTCCCACGGTTGGAAATGCATGAAAATCGGCCTGGACACGGGGGAGGCTCCCCCCTCGATGACGAGACCGTCGGCAGAACCGCCGGAACAAACCCGGCTGAGCTACCCGGCTTACAAGTCTCAAAGTCGGTATGAGCAGACACGTCCACCCCCATTCCCTTTTGGACCACTTCCCACCGTTGGAAATGCACGAAAATCGGCCTGTACACGGGGGAGGCACCGGCCTCGAAGACGAGACCGTCGGCAGAACCGCCGGATCAAACCCGGCCGAGCTACCCGGGTTAGAAGCCTCAGAGTCGGGTTGAGCAGTCACGTCCACCCCCATTCCCTTTTGGACCACTTCCCACGGTTCGAAATGCACGAAAATCGGCCTGTACACGGGGGAGGGAGCCGCCTCGAAGACGAGACCGTCGGCAGAACCGCCGGTTCAAACCCGGCTGAGCTACCAGGCTCGGAAGCGCCAAAGTCGGGTTGAGCAGTCACATTCACTCCCATCCCCTTTTGGGCAACTTCCCACCGTTGCAAATGCATGAAAATCGGCCTGTACACGGGGGAGGGAGCCGCCTCGAAGACGAGACCGTCGGCAGAACCGCCGGATCAAACCCGGCTGAGCTACCAGGCTCGGAAGCGCCAAAGTCGGTATGAGCAGTCACATTCACTCCCATCCCCTTTTGGGCCACTTCCCACGGTTCGAAATGCACGAAAATCGGACTGAACACGGGGGAGGCTCCCCCCTCCAAAACGAGACCATCGGCAGAATCGACGGGTCAAACCCGGCCGAGCTACCCGGGTTAGAAGCCTCAAAGTCGGGTTGAGCAGTCACGTCCACCCCCCATCCCCTTTTGGACCACTTCCCACGGTTCGAAATGCACGAAAATCGGCCTGTACACGGGGGAGGCACCCGCCTCGAAGACGAGACCGTCGGCAGACCCGCCGGATCAAACCCGGCCGAGCTACACGGCTTACAAGTCTCAATGTCGGTATGAGCAGTCACGTCCACCCCTATTCCCTTTTGGACCACTTCCCACGGTACGAAATGCATGAAAATCGGCCTGTACACGGGGGAGGCACCCGCCTCGAAGACGAGACCGTCGGCAGAACCGCCGGGTCAAACCCGGCTGAGCTACCCGGCTCGGAAGCGCCAAAGTCGGGTTGAGCAGTCACATTCACTCCCATCGACTTTTGGGCAACTTCCCACGGTTCGAAATGCACAAAATTCGGCCTGAACACGGGGGACGCTCCCCCCTCGAAGGCGAGACCGTCGGCAGAACCGCCGGGTCAAACCCGGCTGAGCTACCCGGGTCGGAAGCGCCAAGGTCGGTATGAGCAGTCACATTCACTCCCATCCCCTTTTGGACCGCTTCCCACGGTTTGAAATGCACGAAAATCGGCCTGTACACGGGGGAGGCTCCGCCCTCGAAGGCGAGACCGACGGCAGAACCGCCGGGTCAAACCCGGCCGGGCTACCCGGGTTAGAAGCCTCAGAGTCGGGTTGAGCAGTCACATTCACCCCCATCCCCTTTTGAACCTCTTCCCACCGTTGGAAATGCACGAAAATCGGCCTGTACACGGGGGAGGCGCCCCTCTCGAAGGCGAGACCGACGGCAGAACCGCCGGGTCAAACCCGGCCGAGCTACCCGGGTTAGAAGCCTCAGAGTCGGGTTGAGCAGTCACATTCACCCCCATTCCCTTTTGGACCACTTCCCACGGTACGAAATGCATGAAAATCGGCCTGTACACGGGGGAGGCACCCGCCTCGAAGACGAGACCGTCGGCAGAACCGCCGGGTCAAACCCGGCTGAGCTACCCGGGTCGGAAGCGCCAAGGTCGGTATGAGCAGTCACATTCACTCCCATCCCCTTTTGGACCGCTTCCCACGGTTTGAAATGCACGAAAATCGGCCTGTACACGGGGGAGGCTCCGCCCTCGAAGGCGAGACCGACGGCAGAACCGCCGGGTCAAACCCGGCCGGGCTACCCGGGTTAGAAGCCTCAGAGTCGGGTTGAGCAGTCACATTCACCCCCATCCCCTTTTGAACCTCTTCCCACCGTTGGAAATGCACGAAAATCGGCCTGTACACGGGGGAGGCCCCCCTCTCGAAGACGAGACCGTCGGCAGACCCGCCGGATCAAACCCGGCCGAGCTACACGGCTTACAAGTCTCGATGTCGGTATGAGCAGTCACGTCCACCCCCATTCCCTTTTGGACCACTTCCCACGGTACGAAATGCATGAAAATCGGCCTGTACACGGGGGAGGCACCCGCCTCGAAGACGAGACCGTCGGCAGAACCGCCGGGTCAAACCCGGCTGAGCTACCCGGCTCGGAAGCGCCAAAGTCGGGTTGAGCAGTCACATTCACTCCCATCCCCTTTTGGGCCACTTCCCACGGTTCGAAATGCATGAAAATCGGCCTGTACACGGGGGACGCTCCCCCCTCGAAGGCGAGGCCGTCGGCAGAACCG
>NW_027310551.1:0-66332 GCF_047496795.1 Chiloscyllium punctatum
ATATTTCTTTAGGTTAAAAGGGTTTCTGCCTCTCTGAAAATTACAGACAGTGTATTGCAAATTCCGAACAACCCGCTGGCTGATAAAGCTTTTCCACACATCTTCTCAAACCTTCCTGCCTTTTTCCTTAACTCTTTGGCACCCGTTGATCGATCCCTCCATCAATGTGAAACTCTTTCAGTCTACCCTGTCCATGCCCTTACTCAATCATGTCTTATCTACGTCTCCTATTCACTGCGACAAACACTTCACTCTGTCCTGTCTTTCTTCCTAACTGAAATTCTTCAGCCCTAACGATGTCCTGGTAAAAATCTCCTGCAAGTTTCTGTATTATCACATCCCTGCTCGAATGTGAATTGGAAAATTGAACACCCTGCTCTAGCTAGAGCCTAATAATCATTTGTTTTAAATATCCTGTATTAGTCTGATGGCGATTTTGGCGAGGCAGCATTTACTTTCCGTTCCTAATTGCCCAGAGGGCCGTTGAGACTCAACCATATTGATTTAAGTCTGAAGTCACATGCAGGTCAGACAAAGTAAGGATAGCAGATGCTATCCCGAAATGACATCAGTGAACCAATTGGATTCTTTATCCCCAACAATTGTCAACGGATCTATAGCAGTCATTAGATTCAACATTGCAGATATTTATTGAATCGAAATATTATAATCTTGGCATGGTGGGATTCAAGTCTGTTTACCTGGGTCTCTGGATTATTAGTCCTACGAAATTACCACGACAGTATCGCAGAAATCCACAAAAGCTGATCTTTTCCAATAAAATCTATTTTCCCCAAAATTGCCCAGGGTCCTGTCCAAGACTCTGATGCTCCAATTGTCTCTGGTCTATGTCAGTGAAAGCTGCTACATGGGGATTGATTTCACAACCGCGATATCCAAATAGACCAACTTGTATGAAGGTCCCGAAGATGGGATTGGGGGCACGTTCACCTAAAAACAGTGACAGCAGCACAGACAGAACAGTATCAATGTGAAGAAGAGTGATAGATTGTGCATTGCCTCAGAGAAATGGAAGGAGGGACGGAAAGGAGGTTTACTGATCGTGGGAAGGAGAGGAATCTCCTACAACGACTGTGTTTGAATTCTGATATATGAAACGCAGAGTTGTGAGAGAACGGAATTTGAAGGTAAAACAGTTAATTTCTTAGCAGGTGTCAATAAAAGGACAACGGAGATAATACTTAGTGTCATGATTTTGTTTTCGTATCGAGGTTGCTGTGGTCACAATGCAAAATAAAGTCAACTACGATCACAGCAACCACACAGCAGCACGCTGGCAAGCGGCAATAAGTATGCTAGCAGAGGAAATGTTCTGAAGAACAACAAATATACAATATCATTACTCAGCGGACATTGACAGACATGTGGGAACTGCGAATGAGCTGAATGTTTAACTTCGATGTCCCCAGAGGCTGTAGAGATCCCTTGAATGAGAATGTTGAAAACTGACATTGATGGATTTCCCGAAAGCATCAAAGCCTCGGGGGACAGTACAGGATATTGTTGAAATGTATGCTTCAATAGCATTGTAGTTTAACAACGGTGACTTCACCAGCGACCCCACTCAAGGCAGTAATCAGTACTGCAGATAATCACACATAATCCCAATTCCCAGCTCCGGAATCAGAGAAACAGTGACGCAGCCGCCCAGGTCCAACTGTAAATGGGGATGAGAATGAGTGCATGGAGTTACTCTCTGGCTCCAATCATGCAATAGGTGAGCGTGCGGTCCTTCTATGTCGGAAAAGAGGCGCAAGAAATTCCGAGGCTGAGTGCTCCTGATCAAGAGAATATTTGTCCCCGTTTATACTGTCATAGCGATCTATAGTGCATCTTGCCGAGACAGCCGAGTGGCACAACTGGAACGTGTTGAGCTCTAAACTGTGCAGTGGGGGTTTAAAAACTGATATAGATATTTGGATCTGAGTTTCCGACACTGGCGGTGGCAGCTACTTTTGCTCGCATCAGCTCAGAAACAGTTTCTTCCTCACTGTAAAGCTTTCAGCCTAGAAGGTGGTGTTGGGGTGATATTTTGAACGAGGCAAAAGTGAGAACTGCAGATGCTGGAAACCAGAGTATAGACCAGAGTGGTGCTGGAAAAGCAGAGCAGGCCAGGCAGCATCCGAGGAGCAGGAACATCGACGTTTTGGGCAAAAGACCTTCATCAGGAATAGAGGCAGGAAACATCCAGGGTGGAGAGATAAATGAGGTGTGGGTGGGGCTAGGGAGAAGGTCGCAAAGAGTACAATCAGTTAATGGGTGTGGGGATGGTGGTGATACGTCAGACAGGAGGGTGGGATAAGGTAGCAAAAGTACAAAACGTGAATGGGGTGGGGATGGAGGTCACAGGTCAGAGGGGAGGGTGGAGCGGATACTTGGGAATGGAGATTGGCAGGCAGGGCAGCTCATGAGGACAGTGCTGAGTTAGAAAGTTGGAAACGAGGTACAATGGGGGGAGGGGAAGTGAGGAAATTGGTGAAGTACACATTGATGCCCTCGGGTTGAAGTGTTCCGAAATGTAAGATGAGGTCTTCTTCCTCCAGGCATTGGATGGTGAAGGAGCGGTGGTGGAGGAGGCCCGGGACCTGCATGTCTTCAGGAGTGTGGGAGGGGGAGTTGAAATGTTGGGCCACGGGGATGTGGGATTGATTGGTGCGGGTGTCCCAGAGATGTTCTCCGAAGCACTCTGTGAGGAGGCAATATTTTAAACTAGTCATCCTTGGCGACTATGACATGGAACCGGTGATGTTTAAATTCGATGTATTAAACTTGGAATGCAAGTCTGACCTCAGGAACAGAGATCATGACATTAATTTCCTGAAATCCGACACATTCATGTCCCTTATGCAGGGGATTCTACCGTCTTTACAAAGATCTGCCTACGTGTGACTCCAGCAACAGAAAAGCATTAGCTGCCCATTAATTCGAGAATCTCCACCGTGTGGGGAACCAGGCTATTCGGCCCTTCCAGTCCACACCATCTCTCCGAAGCGTATCCCAACAGACCTCTATCACATAAGTCTGGATTTCTTATTGCTGATCGGTGTAACCGGCACATCTTTGTTCAGAGGGAAGAAAATAACACAAACACACAGACAATGCGCAGACTGCACACAGACAGACCCCCGAGGCTCGGAACAAAACCGGGTGCAGCCAGACAGCAGTAAACTAAGAATGAAAAATAAGCATTGTCTTAACCAGCAATCGCCACACCCTGTGGTGGAATAAGGAAAAGGAAAGCCCATTCACAACATGGAAAACCGTTTTTGTATTTGTGTGGGCACGATTTGAAGCAATCGTTGACCCTGGATAGAAAAAAGTACACTGATACCACAGAGAGAGCAGGGCAATGTGGGAACTGCGGAAGGGCTTCACTTAACGATTGAGGTGGAACCCATTTACTCAATCACACTGGGGAGAGGCCTTTCATCAGACCAATGTCAGGGAATGGAATCACTGAGCAAAACAAACTCCGGAGTCACCAACAAGATTACATATCTCAAAAGATTTTCCGTTATGCTGTCAATGCTGCTGTTAATCCCAGCCAGCTGCCTGTTTAATAGCATCAATTATAGAGTCATATAGCATGAAAAAAGGCCCATCACTCCAACTAGTCCATGCTGCCATGCGGCTGACGCAGCTGCCAACCCCACGCCGATTGATGATGTCACTTCCGCCCCATCATGGCCACTCCCACAACCACTTCCACCCCTCACAATTCCTCACGCATCACACCTGACATCACTTCTGCCCTTCACATCATCACTGATGCCACATGCTCAGTGACTTCCGCCACCCCTACTGCCGTGGTCACCACCACGTCCGCCCCCACCAGCGACACTCACCTGCATTCTGCTGACATGCCCCCCACATACCCCACTGTCACTATCCCCACCCCCCAGAACCCCAAAGGGAACACTCCCCCTGCTCATGACTCCACACACATTCACTCACCATCACACCCGCACCAGTTACAGGTTCCACCCCCACTCCAGCTCTACACCCACACCAGATCCCAGCTCCCAGCCCTGCCGAGTTTTCACCATCCCCCCAGACCTCCCCCTCACTGATGAGGAACGATCAGTCCTCAGCAAAGGACTCGCCTTCATCCCGCTCCGTCCACACATCAATGAATTTAATACACGCCGTGATGTCGAACAATACTTCCGTCGCCTCCGCCTCCGAGCTTGCTTTCACAATAAGGATTCCCGCCCACCTTCTGAGGACCCCTTCACCCAGCTCCAACACACTGCATCAACCTGGACACCCCACGCTGGCCTATATACCTGCCCTTGAACTCTTCATTTCCAACTGCCTCCGGGACGTTAACCGCCTCAACTTTTCTACCTCCCTCCCCCACTCCAACCTCTCACTGTCACAACGCGCAGCGCTCCAATCCCTCTGCCATAAACCCAACCTCACCATCAAGCCAGCGGATAAAGGGGGCGCAGTGGTAGTCTGGCGCACTGACCTCTACACTGCTGAAGCCAAACGTCAACTTGAGGACACCTCTTCCTACTGCCCCCTCGACCATGACCCCACCCCCATCACCAAACCATCATCTCCCAGACCATACAGAACCTCATCCCCTCAGTGATCTCCCACCCACATCTTCCAAACTCATAGTCCAGGAACCCCGCACTGCCCGGTTCTACCTCCTTCCCAAGAGCCACAAGCCTGACCACACTGGCCGACCCATTGTCTCACCATGCTCCTGCCCCACTGAACTCATCTCTACCTAACTCGACACTGTCCTATCCCCCCAGTCCAGGAACTCCCCACATACGTTCGAGACACCACCCACGCCCTCCACCTCCTCCAAGACTTCCGTTTCCCTGGCCCCCAACACCACATCTTCACCATGGATATCCAATCCGTCTACACCGCCATCCGCCATAACCAGGGCCTCCAAGCCCTCCATTTTTCCCTCTCCAGACGTCCCCAACAGTACCCTTCCACCCACACTCTCATTCGTTTGGCTGAACTGGTCCTCACCCTTAACAATTTCTCCTTTGAATCCTCCCACTTCCTCCAGACCAAAGAGGTAGCCAGGGGCACACATATGGGCCCCAGATATGCCTGCCTCTTTGTTGGCGATGTAGAGCAGTTGATCTTCCTTAATTACACCGATACCACACCAAACCTTTTCCTCCGCTACATTGATAATTGCATTGACGCCACCTCGTGCTCCCGCAAGGAGGTTAAGCAATTCATCAACTTCACCACCACATTCTACCCTGACTTTAAATTTACCTGGACCATCTCTGATACCTGCTTCCCCTTCCTGAACCTCTCCATCTCCATTAATGACGGCTGACCTGACACTGACATTTTTTACAAACCCACCGACTCCCACAGCTACCTGGATTACACCTCTTCGCACCCTACCTCTTGCAAAAATGCCATCCGGTATTCCCAATTCCTCTGCCTCCGCCAGATCTGCTCCCAGGAGGACCAGTTACACCACAGAACACACCAGATGGCCTCCTTCTTTCGAGACCGCAATTTCCCTTCCCATGTGGTTAAAGATGCCCTCCTACGCATCTCGTCTACATCCCGCACCTTCTCCCTCAGACCACACCCCTCCAACTGTAACAAAGACAGAACGCCCCTGGTGCTCACATTCCACCCTACCAACCTTTGCGTAAACCAAATCATCCGCCGACATTTCCGCCACCTCCAAACAGACCCCACTACCAGGGATAAATTTCCCACGACACCCCTTTCTGCCTTCCGCAAAGACCGTTCCCTCCGCGACTACCTGGTCAGGTCCACGCCTCCAAACAACCCACGCTCCATTCCTGGCACTTTCCCCTGCCACCGCAGGAAGTGTAAAACCTGCACCCACCCCTCCTCCCTTACCTGTATACAACGCCCTAAAGGAGGCTTCCACATCCATCAAAGTTTTACTTGCACATCCACTAATATGATTTATTGTATCCGTTGCTCCCGATGCGGGCTCCTTTACGTTGGGGAGACTTGGCGCCTCCTAGCAGAGCGATTTAGGGAACATCTCCGGGACACCCGCAACAATCAACCACACCGCCCCGTGGCCCAACATTTCAACTCCCCCTCCCACTCTGCCGAGGACATGGAGGTCCTGGGCCTCCTTCACCACTGCTCCCTCACCACCAGATGCCTGGAGGAAGAACGCCTCATCTTCCACCTGGGAACACTTCAACCCCAGGGCATCAATGAGGACTTCAGCAGTTTCCTAATTTCCCCTTGTCCCACCTCACCCTAGTTCTAAACTTCCAGCTCAGTAACTGTCCCCATAACTTGTCCGGACTTGTCCTACCTGCCTATCTTCTTTTCCACCTATCCACTACACCCTCTCCTCCTTGACCTATCACCTTCATCCCCTCCCCCACTCACCCATTGTACTCTATGCTACTTTCTCCCCACTCACACCCTCCTCTAGCTTTTCTCTCCACGCTTCAGGCTCACTGCCTTTATTCCTGATGAAGGGCCTTTGCCCGAAACGTCGATTTCGAAGCTTCTTGGATGCTGCCTGAGCTGCTGTGCTCTTCCAGCACTACTAATCCAAAATCTGGTTTCCAGCATCTGCAGTCATTGTTGTTACCATACTGTCAAACTAATCTCGTCCCACCTGCCAGCTCCCGTAACCGCTGAGGGGCGATAATGCCCTTGTAGTTCTATTACTATACTGTTAATCCAAGAGCCCAGGTAATATATTGTGTACAAAGGATTCAGATCCTTCCATCGCAGATGGTGGCGTTTGAATTGAATAAATACCTGGAATTAAAGAGTCTCATGATGACCTGAATCAGTTGTTGTGGAAATCCCTATCTGGTCCACTCATGTCTGTTAGGGAGAGCGAACTGCCATAGTCACCTGCTCTATCCCACATGAGACTCCAGATGCGTAATATCGTGGTGGACTCTTAACTTTCATCTGTGAAATGGCTAAAGGACTAGGCATGAATGGATAGATACTGGATTAGTGGTGCTGGAAGAGCATTGCAGTTCAGGCAGCATCCAACGAGCAGCGAAATCGACGTTTCGGGCAAAAGCACTTCATCAGGAATAAAGGCAGTGAGCCTGAAGCATGGAGAGATAAGTTAGAGGAGGTTGGGGGTGGGGAAAGAGTAGCATAGAGTACAAAGGGTGAGTGGGGGAGGAGGTGAAGGTGATAGGTCAAGGAGGAGAGGGTGGAGTGGATAGGATGAAAAGGAGATAGGCCGGTTCGACAAGTCCGGACAAGTCAAGGAGACAGTGCTGAGATGGAAGTTTGAAACTAGGATGAGGTGGGGGAAGGGGAAATGAGTAAGCTGTTGAAGTCCACATTGATGCCCTGGGGTTGAAGTGTTCCCATGCAGAAGATGAGGCGTTCTTCCTCCAGGCGTCTGGTGGTGAGGGAGCGACGGTGAGGGAGGCCCAGGACCTCCATGTCCTTGGTAGAGTGGGAGGGGGAGTTGAAATGTTGGGCCACGGGGTGGTTTGGTTGATTGGTGCGGGTGTCCCGGAGATGTTCCCTAAAGCGCTCTGCAAGGAAGCGCCCAGTCTCCCCAATGTAGAGGAGACCACATCGGGAGCAATGAATACAATAAATGATATTAGTGGATGTGCAGGTAAAACTTTGATGGATGTGGAAGGCTCCTTTTGGGCCTTGGAGAGACGTGAGGGAGGAGGTGTGGGCACAGGTTTTACAATTCCTGCGGTGGGAGGGGAAAGTGCCAGAATGGGAAGGTGGGTCGTAGGGGTGTGTGGACCTGACCAGGTAGTCGTGAAGGGAACGGTTTTTGCGGAAAGCGGAAAGGGGTGGGGAGGGAAATATATCCCTGGTGGTGGGGTCTTTTTGGAGGTGGCGGAAATGTCGGCGGATGATTTGGTTTATGCGAAGGTTTGTAGGGTGGAAGGTGAGCACCAAGGGCGTTCTGTCTTGTTACGGTTGGAGGGGTGTGGTAGACTTTATATAAAAAAAATCCCTCTTTACCTTTCCCAATCTTGTACCGGTCCAACTGTCCGTTAAAAGTCACAAATGCATCCTCATCTATCACTTCCTCAGAAGGTGACTGGCACACATAAAGCACCCTCTCTCAACGTAAAAAAGCCTCCCATCTCTTTTTTAAAATCTGTTTTCCGCTTAAACATCTCGTCTTGAAATCTCCATCCTAGGAAAAGGCAGCTGTCGTTAACTCTAGCTAAACTCTCAATAATTTATAAACTTCTATCAGGTCGCCGCTCAAATCCCTATCGTCGAGTGAAAAGAGTCTCAGGTCAGCGAAAGTGAGGACTGCAGATGCAAGAGATCAGAGTCGAGAGTGTGCTCCTGGAAAAGCACAGCATGTCAGGCAGCATCCGAGGAGCAGGAGAATTGACATTTCAGGCAAGAGCCTGATAAATGGCAATTGAACGAAAGACAATTCTCCTGCTCCTCGGATTTTGCATTAACTGCTGTGGTTTTCCCAGCACCCCAATCTCGAATCTGAAAGTAGTATCGACCAATCAGCCTTTGAATGTAACTCAAGACTTATACACCCGGCAGCATGCACATATAAATCTTCTGAACAACTCTAGCTGAATGATATCATTCTTATATCTGGGCGATCAGTACTGGTCACAGTATTCCGGAAGAGGCCTCCTCAATGTCCTCACACAACTTCAACACAACGTCCCATCTCCTATATACAAAGGACGAAGCAATGAAGGCAAGTGTGCCAACTGACTTTTTAACTAGTCTGCCTGCATGTCATGAAAAGTAAGAAGAGTTACGTACCTGCATCCCGAGCTTCCATATCTACAACACTACACAAAGCCTTATCATTATCTATATTTTCAATACTCATTTTGTTGTACCAAAATGCAGAATCTTCCATTTATCAAGATTGAATTCCATGTGAGACTTTTCAGTCCAATAGCGCATTAGACTAAGATCCTTTTAAATCTTAGATGGTGTTCTTCACTGTCTCCAATTCTTGTGTCGTCTGCAAACCTACAAAGCAAGCGTGCCATGCGTTCCATTGTTTTCTGATATAGATTATTCATTTATATTTATTTGTGGTGGCCGTGATTTAGCAGTTTGCCGACCATACAACAATTAGTCATTCAATTAACCACGAGGAAGAAAGCCGAAGACTGCAGGGAGATATCAAACAATTGGAAAGAAAAATAGTGAAAGCAATTCAATCAAGGGAACTGGATGATCGTGAAGCAAGTTCAAATTTCATACCAGCCGCCGAAAGTTAAGCACTCAATATGCTCCACTTGTGGCACTCAGCTGTCTCAGCAAGATGCGCTGTCGATGGCTGTGTTATTAGAAACAGGACCAAATTGTCCTTCTGCCCCGCCTTAGAGCAGGAGCTCTCCCAACCTCGGAATTGCTTGCGCCTCGACTACCGTTACAGAAGGACCATGCATTCACCGATTGCAACACTGGATTCATCGAGTAGCTCTGCGATCTGGTTCCCCCGATTTCCAGTTGGATCTTCGCGACTGCGCCCTGAGTTCCTCTGATCCTGGGGCTGGGAATTGGGAGTATGTGGCAGCAGTGGTTCCTGCCTTGTTTGGGGAAACTGATGAAGTAGCCGAATTTAAATGCATTGCCATTGAAGCATACATTTCGACAAAACCTGCACTGTCTCCCGAGTCTTTGATGTTTTGGAGAAATCTATCAATCTCAGCCTTCTGCATATAAATGATGGAACCACCAGAGCCTCTGCGGATACTGATGTTAAACGTTCAGCCCATTCTGAGTTGCCAAATGTCTGTCACTGTTCTGAGAAGTACTGATGACGTGCATTTGGAGCTCTGCCTAACATTTTCTGTGCTACTATATTTATGGCTCTTTATCACTGTTATATTCTATGGCGTGCCGTGATCGTGTAGTGGTTAGTATTCTGCGTTATGGCCGGGGCAACTTCGGCTCAAGTCTGAGTCTCGGCGCTAATTTGTTTCACTGTTCCAGCGTTTGTGTTACACCTAAGAAATCAATTGTTTTTACATGGTAATATTCTCGGAAGCAATGTTTTTATTAACTGCAAATTCCGCTCGCTGATATCTCTGCATATCATATGTCAGAATTCAAATCCAGCCGTTCTCAGAGATTTCTCTCCCTCCAGTGATCACTAACCATCCTTCAGACCCCGAGATAATATGTCTGGCATACGGGTTCGTCTCCAACCGTGCTAGGTAGTAGAATTGGGTTGCATTAAATATCTGGGAATACAAATGCAGTGACTCCTAAACATTTTTGGTCATTTGTTGAAAAAACAAAACCATCCGGTTCATTAACGTTATTTGAGGATGGAAACCACCATGCTTATCTGGTCGGGCCTCCATGTGACTCCAGAACCGTTGTGATATGGTTCAGTATCAACTGCCTACTAGAAAATTAGGGTTATGAACAAATGCTACCGAGCCAGCAACGCACATTATCCTGTAACAGAATGTTTAAAAATGTTCATTCGGCTCTACCCAGTGAATTGCGTGCAGTTCTGCAATTCGTATTGGGAACGGTGCAGGAGAGATTTGCTAGGATATTTCGCGGGCTGAAGAGTTTCAGTTATAAAGAGAGACAGGACAGGAATGGGTTGTTTGTCGCCGAGCAGAGGAGATTGAGAGAAGACATGATTGAGATGAACAAAACAATGAGGGATATTGATAGAAGGAAACTATTCCTACTGATGGGCAGATCGAACATTGGGGGCCAGAGATTTCAGGAAAAAACAGCAAGGTTTCAATAGCTTTATCAACCACCGGGTGGCTGATATTTGGAATGCACTGACCGTAAGGGTCAGAGAGACAGAAATCCTCATTGCCTGAAGAAATATCCAGATATGAACTGGTCATGCAAAGACATATAAGGCTATGGGCTAAACGATGGATAATTTGATCCAGGTCGTTAAGTAGTTAGAACGTAGAACATAGAACAATACAGTGCAGAATAGGCCCTTCTTCACTTGATGTTGTGCTGACCTGTGAACTATTCTCAGCTCGTCCCCCTACACTATCCCAAAATCATCCATGAGCTTATCGAGGGATTGTTTAAATCTCTCTAATATGACTGAGTTGACTACGTTAGCAGGAAGGGCATTCTGCACTCTTACCGATCTCTGCGTAAAGAACCTGCTTCTGACATGTTTCAAATCTATCACCCCTCAATTTGCTGTTATGCCCCCTCGTACACGCTGACGTCATCATCCTAGAAAAAAATTCCACTGTCTACTCTATCTAATCCTCTGATCATCTTATATGTCTCTACCAAATTCCCTATTAGTTTTCTTCTTGCAAAATGAGAGCAGGTTACAAGACTTTCATCCTTTATTCAGAGACCTTCCCTCCAGACCACGTAACGTCCTCTTATATCCTCTTCACCTTTCCAATGCTTCCACATCCTTCACCGAAATATGGGGCAAAGAACTGTACACAATATCCCAAGTGGGACCGCACCAGCGTTTTGTATATTTGCAGCATGATATTGCGGCTCCAGAACTCAATTCGTCTCCAAATGAAACCTAACACATCGTATGCATTCTTACCAGCACTATCCACCGAGAATATAGTCAGGAATAGGAGAAGGTTACATGGATGGTTTCCATGAGAGGGACTGGAGGAGGTTAACGCAATAGGGAGGGTTGTGGATTCTCGAGACAATTCGAAGTAGGGACGGTTGGGGAAACAGGATGAAGTTAGTACTACTTAGAGTTGTACACACTAGGTGAGGTTACCGGATTATGAAGGATTCTATGGACTGGCTGAGGTTATGGACAGAGGCAGTTGTAGAAATGAAAGTTGATATAACAATTGAGAGGATAGTTCAGTCACATGGATAGTTTTAGTGGCTGCAGGATGTTCGAGAGTTAGGAAGTTTAGTACTGACTGGAGGTGGTCAGAGGTAAGGAACATTGTAGTGATGGGAGTTAGTCACAGAGACAGAGAGGTATGGAGATAGAGGGCAAGGTTACAGATCTCAGAGAGTCGTAAGGGTATGGAATGCTTTGCTGCAACGGTAGTAGATTCGCCAGCTTTAAGTACATTTAAGTAGTCATTGGACAGGCATATGGACATACATGCAATAGTGTAAGTTAGTTGGCCTTCAGATTAGTATGACAGGTCAGCACAATATCGAGGGCCAAAGGGCCTGTACTGCGCTGGAATATTCTACGTTCAATCTCGGAACGGTTCAAGTGACTCCAAAACGTTATACAAAGGGAGAGTTGGCATGAAACGCTGAAGGAACTGGTAGTCTCTGTACAGACAGGAAGGTGTAATGGACGGAGGAAGGTTAGAGGTAATGAGGTGCTGTAAGGACAGGATGGAGGAGTGTTGTGGGGACTGGAGGAGGTTACAGTGGCATCATGTGTTGTAGAGGCTGGAGGAAGGTACACAGATGGGCAGGACTGTAAGGGTTAGGTGTTACAGAGTGAGCTGCAGGTGCTGGACAAGATGACAGACAGAAGGATTTTTGTAGCGTTTTGGCGACCGTGGTCATAACACTAGGTTTAAAAGTCATTTTGGAAAAAGGATAGTGCAGAAGTGTCGAGACCAAATTTGGGGAAGATTGTTCGACTATCACTGTCATTGGGCATTATCATAATCACGAGACAGGGTCTGGAAAACACAGGCTAATAGCTAATTAGATTACCTACAGTGCGGAAACAGGCGCTTCGGCCCAACAAGTCTACACTTACTTACATCCCTATTTACCACTGACGAATCCCCCTAACACTACGGGAAATTTAGCATGGCCAATTCACCTAACCTGCATATCTTTAGACTGTGGGAGGAAACCGGAGCACCTGAATGCAACCCACGCATGACACGAGGAGAATGTGCAAACTCCACAAAGACAGTTGCCTGAGACGGGAATGGAACCCGAGTCTCTGGCACTGCGAAGGAGCAGTGCTAACTACTGAGCCACGTTGCCCACTTATTCAATAAGGGCATCAGGGGTAGGCCAGGCAATTACAGCGCTGATAGTTTGACAGCAATGGGAGGGAAATTGTTGGAAACAATTCTGAGGATGAATCTACACTTGCAAAGGCAAGAATCAACTCGGCTAAGTCATCACAGATTTGGTAGAGGAAGATACTGTCTGAGGAGTTCAGTTAAGTTTTTTGAAATGTTGTCTAAAAATACTGAAGGGCATTGCAGATAATGTGTGTTGATGAACTTGAATAAGGCCTTTGACAAAGTCCCTCAAGGAAGGCTGCTACAAAGCTAAATAGCCATTGGGATCCAAGGCAAGTTGGCGAATTGGATACAAAATTAGTAGTTAGACTTCTTTGTGTTTGAAATTATTTCACTACCGGGTGTACCAGAGGGATCTGTGCACCAACCACTGTTGTTTAATAAGTACATTAATGACTTGGATGTGAAAGCAGACATCAAGCTACAGTCTGATGTCAATCAAATGATAAACTGTGCAGAGTTTTGTTCTGATCAAAGTGAGGTAATATCTTATGGGAGGTATGATAATTGAATGACAGACCTAATGAATGGTAGGTCCGTGTGAAGTATTAAAGAACACAGGGACATTCGTGGACAACTCCATAGATCCCTGAAGGTGTCAGCACAGGGAGACAGGTTGGGCAAGGCAACTGAACTGGTAGCGGGAGGGGACCTATATCCTGCTGGGGCGACTTGTTAGAGCTGCTGGAGAGGATATAACCTCGTCTGGCAGGTAAGGAACATGAAATCAAGGCATGGAAATGAAACATGGGACTGGGAGATTATAGTTATTCCAGAAACGCAACTGAGTTAGGGGCAGGACTGGCAGCTCAATGTTTCAAGGTAGAGATGTAACAGGAAGCATAGAAGGTGAGGCCAGAGAGGACGTGTGGGGGAGGGTTTTAGAGAGTATATTCCTGTCGGATCGCCCAGCGAAGCTATTCCAGTGGAACTGAGAAATAAGAATGGGACATCACTTGGATACGATTGTCCTACGAAACCCGAATAATCCGTGGCAGACTGAGGAACAAATATGTCGGGAGATCCCAAATATCAATCAAAATAATAGCTCTGTCATTGTGGGGGTTTTTAAACTTTCAAAACATAGACTGGGAGTGCTAGTGTGCAGTATTTGCAAGGGAAGAATTTGGAAATTTCACTCCAGGAAACTCCCAGTCAATACGTAAATAACCTGAATAGGGAAAGGGGCAAAAACTGATCTTACCTTGGTAGACAAAGTCGGGAAAGGGACTGAGGAATTAGTGGGAAAGAATTTTGCCAAAGAGACCACAGTTTTATTTGTTTGAAAATAGCTTTGAAAAGAACAGTCCTGGTCCACAAGTTCAGGTTATAAAATGGGTCAGATCAATCTTGATAGTCTTAACCAGGAACTTTCAAAAGGTGATTGGGGAGTCTATTTGCAGGGAAAGTGAAGTTGGCAAATGAGAATATTTTAAAAGTGAGATAAATTGAGCGTTCAGCGCCAGCATGTCCCTGTTAGTGTGCAGCTCAATGCTGACAGCGTTAGGAAACACTGGCTGTCTATTGAAGATCTGGTCAAGGAAAAGGGAGCACATGTCAGGAATAGCCAGCTGGATCAAGGGAATCCCTGAGGATCACAGGGGCTGTAGGAATACACTTTGGGTGGAAATCAGGAATGCAGAAAGGGCATACGAAATAACTTCAGCAGAGAAGGAAAAGAAGAATCCAAAAGTGATTGTGTAAATATATTAAGAATAAACAAGTAACTCGAGACAAAATAGGGGCCCTTAAAGATCAATGATGCCATCGATGTTTGGAACTGCAGGATATAACTAAGACCCTAAACTTTTTTTTCACTCCAGAACGTACAATGGACAAAGACTGGGGAACTCAGAGAACAAGAGTAATACGTTAGACCACAATTGGATGTCTCTACAATTCCAGTCTCCTCGCTATTGGTAGGATGTTGTGGAATTTGAAAAGGCTTAGAAAAGATTTACAAAACGTTGCCATGGTTGTTGCTGAATAAGCTTGAGTTATTTTTCCCTGAAGCATCGGAGACCGAGTGGTGACCCTACATAGGTTAATGTAAACATGAGGGGCATGGATAGGGTAAATATTCAAGTTCTTTTCCAAGGGGTTGGGGAGTCCATATCCAGAGGGCGTGGGTTTAAGAGAGCCCTAAGGGACAGCTTTCTCACGCACACGTTGATATGTGTATGGAATGAACTGAGAGAGAAAGTAATGGAGACTGATACTATGACAATATTTAAAAGGTATCTGGATGGATATATGAATTTTAATGGTTTAGAGATCAATGGGGCAAATGCTCGTAAATGTGGATGCATTTATTTAGATCTTTTGGTCAGCATGGATGAGTTGGATCGAAGGCTATGTTTCCATGCTGTACATCTCTATGACTTGAAAAGAGTGTATGTTAAAGAAAAGATGGTGCTGGAGGTTTTAAAACACAAAGGTATGGAAAGCCCCAGGACCTCATGAAGTGTATCCACAGATGATGGTGCATAGATGGAATGGACTGCCAACAGTTGGGGAGTCTATTGAGTCAGAAACTTCCTGAGTACTGACAAAAGACAGAGGAATAGACAAAATGGGAAATTGGACTGATGCAATGAGGGTTACAGAGGGAAAATTGCAATGAATCCCAAAGATGTCTGGAAAATTCCAAACTCCTTCCCTGGCCGGTGCCGCTGCATCACTCTGGAGAGGAGAATTCTGTTGGTTCAGGATCTAGAGTAGCTGTAAGAGCGAGAGGCGCTGACAGAGGCAGCAATTCGACCCACACAGTGAGGGATACCACATGGAGAGATACTGACTGATATCACCAGATTGCAGGAAGTTGTCAGAATCACACAAACCTGTTGGTAGAATGCGTTTAGCTTCATGTTGTACTGGTTTCAGTGCTCAGGAATGAGAAACCAGTGAGTACGTGAATTGATGCCCCAGTGGTATTATTGCTAAAGCATTTCTCCAAAACGTCAGCTAATGTTCAGGGGAGGCAGGTTTGAATCCCACCATCAGAAATGGTGGAAATTGGGAAATCAATAATTTTAAAAATAGTAATTAACAATCCACAAATAAGTATGGGGCCATTGCTGACGTACAAAAAAAACCCAAACACATGTCCTTTCGAGAAAGACATCTGCCCATCCCCACGTTGTCTGCACAACATATCCACAGCAAAGTGTTTGCCTCTCAATTGCCCTCTGAAATGGCCGAGCAAGTTACACAGCTCAAGGGCAGCTAGGGATCAGCAAGAAAGACTGGTCAGCCAGAGATACCCACATCCCAAACCTGATTTAAAAACGTATCCAACTGGAACTGTGCTGGGACCAGTGTTCTGGCCAATCATGTCGGTAGGTTTCTGGACAGAGCTCTGTACTGTCAGAGAGGATGCTGGGACAGGGTTCAGGTGAAAGGAGTTTTCCAAAACCAAAAGGTGAAGCATCAGAACAGCACAGGGATGTAGCTGAAGACAAGCAGAAAGGAACAGGATCAGACACAGTTTAACCAAAATTTTATGTGACAGGAAATTGTGGGAAAGAGTAAATTATGTTTTCTTTTGCAGTGGACAACGTCTCGTCAATAAGGTAGATGGATTTGTGACACAGAGATAAAAGAGATTTATACACCATGGCGATGTGGTTACAGGGTGAAGGGAAGATGGAACATAAATATTCAATGGTTCACAACCTTATGGAAACTCAGGCAAAATGGGTAACGCTGACAATAATGGATAACAAAGGCATTACAGAGAAAGGGTTTGGTCTCTGGTTATGAAGTAGAGTCAGTCTGAATGTAAATTCAGGCTATTATTTGCCAAGGACACATGCAGCAGAACAGATTTAGACCACCGAACAGATTGCTCATCACTGCATTAAACAGGAACTCATTGGATAATATAATAAAGGCATTGTGATGATTTAGTGAAACTTCATTATTCGTATAATTGGGACAATTACACTGACAAGAGCGATATTGGAAGAGGAGTTCCGAGAATTCTTTTTCAGTATTTCTTTGAATAACACATTGTAAAACTGGCTAGGGATGTCTCTACCTCAGACCGACCGTTGTGTGATGAAACTTAGTGAATGAGTAATGACACCTGGAGAGATCCGCTGGGAAATTGTAATAAAGTGCAGTTTAAAGAAATATAAAGTTTTAAAGTGAATCACTGAAAGGACACGCTACAGTGAGAAACAAAAACAGCCAATGAAATGCGTTTGAGAGGAGAACTGACCAAGTTAAACAGGCTAAACAGACTGAAACATATGTCTGTAAATGAACAGTGGAAAACATTTGAAGGAACAGTGCAAATCACTCAACAAAATGACATTCCATTGAAACAGACGAAAACTCAGCAAGAAATTCCCACCGGTCCCTCACTCAGGACAAAATGGATCATATTAGAATGTCAGACTGAGAAGATGACCAAAAAGTACTGAAATCCTGAAGTGAGAGAGTGTTTTATGAGTAAGTGTTAAAGGGATTGCAAAGCGTTTGCTAGCAGGAGGGGGGCATTGGGAGGGGAATCATTGTCAGAGTTTAAATACATGACAGGACCAGGGAGAGGTGAAGGTGCTAGAGGTGGGGAGAGTGCTACAGAGAGTGGTCAGGGCCTGAACGGTGTTACAAAGCCAGTACGGATTGCTGCAGCTGGAGGAGTGTGCAGAGGTAGGGACGGACATATGTTTTCTTTTTATTCATTGATGGGATGGACGAGATGAGGTCTTCCTAGCGAACAACAATGCTTTTATGGTGGCCCCACCAATGTTTTGTACAGCCTCAACCTGACATCCCTGCTGCTTCTCTCAGTGCTCTGCCCAATGAACATAACCATTCCAAACGCCTGCTTCACCAGCCTGTCTACGTGTGACACCACTTTAAACGAACTGTGTAGCTAAATCCCTGGGTCTCTGATTGACAACACTACCCAGGGCCCGAACGGTAACTGTACAGATCCCACACTGTTTTGTTTCACCAAAATGGAACAATTCACATTTATCTAATTAAATTCCATCTGCTATTCTTCAGCCCACTATCCCTACAATACTGTTCATCCTGGTGTGTCATAGATAACCTTCTTCACCGTCCAATTTATCAATCAATTTCAGTGTCACACAAAAAAAATCTTACCAGGAAACCAATTCTCCCATCCAATCATTTATCGAAATGACAAACAACAGTGGTCCCACTACATCACTGGTAACATGCCTCCAGTAAAGAAAAAAACAGCATGTCTCCCATCACCCTCTGTTTCCGACCATGAAGACAATTTTGCATCCATTTAACTAGCTCCTCCTGAATGTCGTATCATTTTACTTTGATCTGAGCTTCTGACCCAGTTTACCGTATGGAACGTAGAACACAGAACAGTCCAACACAAGACCCTTCAACTATGATGCCATGCCCATCTTTTATCTGACTGTAAGATCAAACTAACCTACATGCCCTTCATTTTATTATCATCCATGTGCCTATCCAAGAGTTTATTAAATGTCCCTAATTTTACTACCACCGCAAGGATTGCATTCTGTCCACACATCACTCTCTGTGTAAAGAACCTACCTCTGAAAGTGCCCCTTACCCATCCTCCAATCACCTTAAAATCATACCCCTCGTAATAGCCATTTAAGTCATGGAAAAAAAAGTTCTCTGACTATTCACTCTCTTTGTGCCTCTCACCTCGACCAAGTCGCCCCTCACCCTTCTTCATTCCAAAGATAAAAGCCTTACCTCCCTCAACCTTTCTTCATAAGACATGCTCTCCAGTCCAGGCAGCATCCTGGTAAATCTCCTCTTTACTTTCTCTAAAGCTTCCACATCCTTCCTGTAATGAAGAGACCAGAACTGAACACAGTATTGCAAGTGGAGTCTATCAGTGCTCTATACAGCTGCAGCATAACCTCACGGCTTTAAAACTCAATCCCCCAGCTAATGAAATCGAGAGTAGGTCGTGCCTCACAAATTATATTGAGTTCTTTAAAAAGGAGGATGAGGGTAAAGCAGTTGATGTGGAGTATATAGATAACAATAGGGCGTGTGTTAAGGTTCCCCACGGTAGGCTATTGCATACAATACGGAGGCATGGGATTGAGCAGTTTGGATCAGAAATTAGCTCGCTGAAAGAAGACAGAGAGTAGTGTTTCATGGGAAATACTCATCCTGGAGTTCATTTCCTAGTTGGTTACGCCAGAAACTGTTTTGAGTCAAATGTTGCTTGTCATTGATATAAATGACCTGGATGAGGGCATTGAATGATGGGTTAGTAAATTTGCAGATGTCACTAAGGTCGTTAAAGTTGTGGATAGTGATGAAGGATGCTGTTGGTTACAGAGAGTTAAAGATAAATTGCAGAGCTGGACTGAAAGTTCAAAATGGAGTTTAATGCGGAAAAGTGTAACGTCATTCATTTTGGAAGGAGTGACAGGAACACAGAGTTCTAGGTTAGTGGTAAGATTCTTGGTAATGTAGATGAACAGAGAGATCTCTGTGTACATGTACATAGATCGTTGAAAGTTGCCACCCAGGAAAAGTGTAACGTCATTCATTTTGGAAGGAGTAACAGGAACACAGAGTTCTAGGTTAGTGGTAAGATTCTTGGTAATGTAGATGAACAGAGACATCTCTGTGTACATGTACATAGATCGTTGAAAGTTGCCACCCAGGCTGATAGGGTTGTTCAGAAGGCATTCAGTGTGTGAGCTTTTCTCGATAGAGCGATTGAGTTTCGGAACCATGAGAACATGCAGGACAAAACTCTGGTGTGGCCACATTTGGAGTGTTGTGTACAGTTTAGATCACCACATTACAGGATGGATGTGTGAGCTTTGCAAAGGGTTCAGAGAAGATTTATTAGGATGTCACCTGGTATGGAGGGAGTGTCTTATGAGAAACGCTGGGGAACCTGAAGCTGTTTTCGTTCAAGAGAAGACGTTTTCAGGCCTACTAACTGAGAAAATAAGATAATCAGAGTGTTAGATGGGTTGGACAATGAGAACACTTCCCTCGGATGGCGATGTCTAGCATGAGGGGAGATAGCTTTAAATTGATAGGTGATAGATATAGGACAGATGCCAGAGGCAGTTGCTTTACTCAGAGTAGTAGGGGCGTGGAATGCATTGCCTGTAACAGCAGCGGACTCGCCAACTTTAAGGGCTTCAAAATGGTCATTGGATAGAATTGGAATAGTGTTGGTTGGATGGGCTTCAGATTGGTTCCACAGGTTGGCGCATTATCGAGGGCCGAAGGGCCTTACTGCACTGTCATATTCTATGTTCTCGAGGGCATAAATATGAGTTGAGATAGGAAAGACTAAAAGGGATTGGAGCAGCTTATATTTCACACAGAGGATGGTGAACGTATGGAATGAGCTTCCAGGAGAAGCGGTCGAGAAATGTACATTGACAACATTTAAAAGACATTTGGGAAGATACATGGAGAGGAGAAGGTTTGAAGGGACATTGGTTAAATGCAACGAAACGCGACTCGTTCAGGTACTCCGATCAGCATGGACAAGTTGGATCGAAGGAACCGTTTCCGTGCTGCACGACTCTGTCTCCAGTTATTGGAGGAGGAGACTACTGAGAAAGGCATGTTTTAGACACTGAAGCAAGTTACAGACATGGGGTGGCAGCCTGAAAGCAGTAAATTTCAAATATGTTGGGGGGGACTGCAAGGAAGGGAGGAGGATACGGAGATAAGACTTATTATAGCAATTAAAAATTATTGAAGAAACTGATCCACAAGACATGGCATAGATAGAGTGTTGCAGAGTCGTAAGCCTGTTCTCTGCTCTCCCTACAGCACTGTATCTATGGCATGTCTTGTTAGCCGATGATTGGAGCCCTCTCCTTGCTCTCTGCTCTGTGCAATGTGAATGAACTTACCTCACTGCAGGATTTCCTAAGGCTCCAGATCTCCCTGCCCTTTGTCTGTCTGGCTGACCAACCATCTTCAATGTGGTGATGGACGAGACATCCAGCAGCTGGGAAACCTATTACGTGAGGTCCTTCCTGCGTGCCTACAGGAGACAGAGAAATAGACAGAATGGGAAATTAGAGTGATGCAGTGAGGGTTACACATGGACAATGGTTCTGAGTATTGCAGAAGTGTGGAAAATCCTAGTCTCCATTCCTGTTCTTTTCTCCCTCGTATCTTTGGTATCGGGTGGAGTATTCTGTTAGACTGGAATCTGGAGTCGCCCCAAGTGTGTGTGTGCGTGTGTGTGTGTGAGAGAGAGAGAGAGACAGAGAGAGAGCGAGTAAAAGAGAGAGAGATGGAGACAGAGAGAGACAGAGGGCGCGAGCGTGAGAGAGAGAGAGACTGACAGAGGCAGCAATTAGCCCCACACAGTGAGGGATATCACATGGAGAGATACTGAGTGATATCACCAGAGTGCAGGAAGATGTCAGGTTCACACAATTGTGTCCGAAGAACGGGTTTGACTTCATGATGCTCTGGGAAAACTGGTCAGGGATGAGCAAACAGTATGCAGGCAAAATGTTGGCCAAGTCTTATTCTTGCTAAAGCATGTATCCAAACGTTCAGCAAATTTTCAGGGGAGGCGGGTTTGAATCCCACAATGAGAAATTGAAGAATGTGAAATTAATAATTCTAAAAATAGTAATTAACAATTCATAAATACGTATGAAACCATTGCTGATGTACACAAAACCCAAACACTTGCCCTTGAGAGAAGGTCATCTGGCCATCCTCACGTGGTCTGCACAACATACACAGAGCAAAGTGTTTGCCTCTCAATTACCCTCTGAAATGGCCGATCGCGTTACTCAATTCAGGGGCAACTAGGGCTGGGCAAGAAAGGCTGGTCAGCCAGGGACACCTACATCCCATACCTGATTCAAAAAGATAATCCATTACAATGGTCCCACTGGAACTGAGCTGGGACTTGTGTCCTGGCCAATCATAATTGTAGGTTTATGGACAGGGTTTTAATCTGACAGAGAAAGGATGCAGAGAGACCGTTCAGGTGAAAGGAGTTTTCCAAATCCAAAGAGAAAAAGTGAAGCATTCGAACAGCATGGGGATGTGGCTGAAGACAAGCAGAAAGGAAGAGGATGGGACAAATTTTACATAAAACTGTACATCAGCGAATCGGTTTGTGACTGGAAAATATGGGATAGAGCAAATTCTGCTTTTCTTTTGGAGTTGAAAAAGATTCCACCATTTCTTCATTTATGTATGTGAAAACCCCTTTGGATTCTCCGTAACACTATTTACCAAAGCTATCCCCTGTCCATTTTTCGTTCTTAAGTATATTCCTACTACCTTTCTACTCTTCTAAGGATGCACTGGATTTATCCTATGTGTACTTGACATATGCCTCCTTCTTTTTCTTAACAAAAATATCAATTTTTCTAGTCATCCAACACTCCCTGGTCCTATAAGCCTTTCCTTCACCCTAACAGGAATACTGTAGACTGTCTCTGAACTCTCATTATCGCATATTTGAAGTTTCCCATTTTGCAATGATAAAGACTTAAGTCTCTCAAAATCAAAAGTCCCCGATTCCTGCATCCTGAAACTGCCGCTGAAATATTGTGAAAAGAAGTAAGGTTCATTCCAATAAAAAGGCTTTGATGTGTTGAGCTCTGGTCAGTCATGCAGATCTGGAGGTCACATGAGCAGCACCAGGTCAGTGTCAGACACACAAGCAGATTGGGCAAAAAGATTCACATCTCCCAGCCTGGGAATCTGAAGCTGTGTTCAGCCATGCTGTTAAACATCTCCAAAATTAGGTCATGAAGATTGGACAGTGGTCCAATCAAAAATAAAATTCATCATTCAAACTGGAACATCCTTCAGGTTCCACAACCAAATTTCTAACTTGGTCACCACCTGCAGGTTTTATAACTCCTGCTAACTCAAACCACCTGCAGGAGCCTTGTCCCTTCCTACATTTGTCCCACCCTCCAGGTTCTGCAGCCCTTTCTACCTCCGTAACATGAGCGGACTCTACAACTCTTCCTTCTTCTTCAATTTTCCCCAGAAGGGCACTGGAGAATGGTGGAGGTTGCGAAGACAGGGAAGTATATCAGGACAGGAGGGTATTGCAGATATTTGGAATATTGCAGTGGCAAAAGGAGGCTTCAGGGATTTTGATAGTTGATGCTAATAAAGGAGGTTACAGAGCTAAGGAGGATTGTAGGGACGTGAAGAAGTTTTACAGTTTAGGAGTGTTGTAGGGACTAGAGGAAGTTTCCAAGATTGGGAGTGTTAAAGATTGGAAGGATTGCAAAGGAAACCTTGAGAAGGTTAAAAGCAGGCTTCTTGGTAAGTGTCGAGGAACAGCGGGATGGAGGACGGAAAAAAATCTGGCTGTAAGAGCTGCTCCTTTTTTTTGAGGTAACTGCTCTGCCCTCATCAATCATCTTTGTTACTTCTTCAAAAAACTCAATCAAATTTGTGAGACATGATTTCCCACGCACAAAGCCATATTGACTAGCCCTAATCAGTCCTTGCCTTTCCAAATACATGTACAATCTCTCCCTCAGGATTCTCTCCACCAGCTTGCCCACCACTGAGGTCAGGCTCACCGGTCTACAGTTTCCTGGCTTGTCTTTACCGCCCTTCTTAAACAGTGGCACCACGTTTGACCACCTCCAGTCTTCGGGCACCTCACCTGTGACTATCGATGATACAAATATCTCAGCAAGAGGCCCAGCAATCAAATCTCTAGCTTCCCACAGAGTTCTCGGGTACACCTGATCAGGTCCTGGGGATTTATCCACTTTTACCTGTTTCAAGACATCCAGCACTTCCTCCTCTGTAATCTGGACATTTTACAAGATGTAACCATCTATTTCTCTGCAGGCTATACCTTACATATCAGTTTCCACAATAAATACTGATGCAAAATATTCATTTAGTATCTCCCTCATTTTTTGTGGCTTCACAAGAAGGCTGCCTTGCTGATCTTTGAGGGGCCCTATTCTGTCCCTAGTTACCATTTTGTCCATAATATATTTGTAAAAATCCTTTGGAATATCCTTAATTCAATTTGTCAAAGCTATCTCATTACCCCGTTTTGCCCTCATGATTTCCCTCTTAGGTATACTCCGACTTCATTTATATTCTTTTAAGGATTCACTCGATCTATCCTGTTTAAACCTGACATACACTTCCGTCAGTTTCTTAATCAAACCCTCAATTTCTTAAGCCATCCAGAATTCCGAATACTTACCAGCCTTCCCTTTCACCCTGACAGGAATATACTTTCTGTAGATTCTTGTTATCTCGTTTGTGGTGGCTTCACATTTTACAGCCGTCTCTTTACAAGCGAACATCTGCCTCGAATCAGCTTTCGAAAGTTCTTGACAAATACCGTCAGAATTGGCCTTTCTCCAATTTCGGACTTCGTGTATCGTTGCACATCGGATTGCATATGGGAAAATTAACAAACAGAGGAACTGTTGGGCGTTGTTCGCAGCACATAATCAGATAAGTTGATTGTTGTTTTAAGTCTGTCCAAGAGAAAGGCTGTAGTAGTGAGTATAGTGTATTCTTTCTTGATTATATATTTTTGGAGATAAGTCTCTTGATTAAACTTAAAATATAAGCCATAGTTATCAATTCATCCTAGGGTCGTGTTTGTAGAGGAATAAGATGGTGTTATTTTCTGGGTGCGCAGATTGTGAAGGAGCAAAAATGGCCCTTGCAGTGACATGTACTTCTTGTCAGATGTGGGAGTTTAAAGAGAGTTAAAGGGTTTCTGCGAATTATGTGTGCCATAAATGCTTTTGGATGCGAATCTTATCAGATTGAGTGAATCGGTTAGAGAGACAGACAGAAGTGATGAGGAATTTGCAACAACAACAGTATATGATGGATGTCAGTTATAAGAAGGGGGGAATGTCCTAGATACAGTCACATAGATGGGTAAACTCCAGGAAGAGTGAGAGAGGTCGGCACCTAGGGCAGGAGTCTTTTGTGGATTTACCCATTTCAGACAGGTACGCTGTTTTGGAAAATGTAGGGGTGCTGGATTCTCAGGAGAATGTAGCACGAACAACCAAGTTTCGGGTATTGAGACTGGCTCCAAAGCAACGAGGGGTACGTCGGCTTCCAAGAGATCAATTATGTTAGGGGATTCTGTAGTCAGAGGTATAGACAGACGTTTGTGTGGCCAGAAGAGAAAAAGCAGAATGGTGTGTTGTTTCCCTGGTGCCATAATCAAGGATGTCTCGGAGACTGTGCAGAATGTTCTCACGGGGGAGAGGGGCCAGTAGGAGGTCATTGTCCACATTGGAACCAACGACATTGTAAGGGCAAAAGGTTAGACTCTGAAGGGAGGTTACAGAAAGTTAGGCAGAAATTTACAAATGACGTCCTCAAGAGTAGTAATATCTGGATTACTCCCAGTGCTACTAGCTCGTGAGGGCAGGAATAGGAGGATACAGCAGATGAATGCATGGCTGAGGAGCTGGTTAATGCAAGAAGGATTCACATGTTTGTATCATTCGAATCTCTTTTGGGGTAGACGTGATCGAAGACTAGATTGGGTTGGGATGTCTGGCCGTCGGGGACTGGTTGAACCGAAGTGTCTGTTTCCATGCTGTACGTCTTTATGACTCTTTGACTCTAATCCATAGATCCCTCGAAGTTGCCAACCAGGTTGATAGGGGTGTTGAGAAGCTGTATGGTGTGTTGGCTTTCATTAACAGGGCGATTGCATTTAAGAGCCACAAGGTTATGCTGCAGCTCTATGGACCCCTGGTTAGACCATATTTGGAATATTGTGTTCATTTCTGGTTACCGTATTATCGGAAAGATATGGAAGCTTCAGAGAGGGTGCAGAGGAGATTTATCAGGATGCTGCCTGGACTGGAGGGCAAGCCTTATGAAGAAAGGCTGAGGGAGCAAGGGCTTTTCTCATTGAAGATGAGAAGTCACTTGATAGAGGTGCACGAAATGATGAGACTCTGAAATAGAGTGGATAGCCAGAGAATTATCCCATTGTGAAAATGGCTATCAGAAGGGGTCACAATTTAAAGGTGATTGGAGGAAGGTTCAGGGGCGTTGTCAGCGGTATGTTCTTCACAAAGCGAGTGGTGGGGGCCTGGAATGCACTGCAGCGGTCGGAGTAGAGTCAGTTACTTTAAGGATATTTAATTATCTCTTGGATAGGCACATGGATAATAGTAAAATGTAGGGTCTGTTCATTGTAGTTTGTTCACAGTGTAGGATAAAATGTCGGCACATCATTGAGGGCCAAAGGGGGACTGGGGAAAGAGTGGGGCCTGTTAGAAACCAAAGGGACAATGTGGGCATGGAGCCAGAGGAAGTAGGTGAAGTCTTCAATTCATACTTCCATTCTGTATTCACACAGGAGAACGACATTGTTGCTGGGCATTTCAGTCGGGATGGTGAGGTTCGAGAACATGTGAAAATCAATAAGAAGGAGGTATTAAATGCTTTCACTGGTGTAAAGGTGGTGAAATCCACGGTGCTATGGAGGAGATTGCTGGGGCCCTGGTGGATACATTTGATGCTTTCCTGACCACAGGTGAAGTGCCGACTGACTGGAGGATCGCTAATTAGGTTAGACTGCAGTGTGGAAACAGGCCCTTTGGGCCAACAAGTCCACCGAAGCGCAACTGAGCCATACCCCTACATTTGCCCCTTACCTAAAATTATGGGCAATTTAGCATAGCCAATTCACCTGACCTGCATATCTTTGAACTCTGGGAGGAAATCGGAGCACCCGGAGAAAACCCACGCAGATAAAGGGAGAACGTGCAAACTCCACACAGTCAGTCGCCTGAGGTGGGAATTGAACCCGGGTCTTTGGCGCTGCGAGGCATCAGTGCTCATCACTGCGCCACCGTGCCACCCACTAATGCGGTTCCTTTGTTCAAGAAGGCAGCAGGGATAGTTAAGGTAATTACAGAGCAGATAGTCTGACAGCAGGGAGAGAAAGATTATTGGAAACAATTCTGAGGGACAGGATGTAACAACATTTGGAAAGGCAGGAATCGATTAGGGAATGTCATCACGAATTTGGTAGAGGAAGATGCTGTCTGAGAAATTCAGTTTAGCTATTTGAAATACTGTCTGAAGATATTGAAGAGTGCAGTGCAGATGATGTGGTTTACATGGAGTTCATTGAGGCTTTTGATAAGGTCCCACGTGGAATGCTGTCCCAAAAGAAAAGAGCCGATGGGACCCAAGGCAAGTTAGCAAATTGGATCCAAAATTGGTGAAGGGTTGTTTTTTGATAAGAAGCCTTTCACCAGCGGATGTACCACAGGGATCTGTGCAGGAACAATTGCTGTTTATTATGTACATTAATGAGTTGGATGTGAAAGCAGAAGGTATCGTTATCAGGTTTGCAGATGACATGGAAGGTGAGGATGTTGTCCACAGTGAGAAGGATGGTCCCAGGTGACAGTTTGAAAGTTGAAGCTAGGACAGAATATCAAGAAAGTCACTTCAATTGACAAGGCAGGCAAGAGCACAGCAGACGATGAGGGAATACTGATAAAATAAACTGCATTTATTTTGACGAAAAAGACCTGACAGGTAAAGCACATGAACTTAACGCATGCATGTGACTTGGATACCATAGGTAAGTGATAAATACAGCTGAGGGAGGGCCAGCACTGGCAGCTCAATGTTCCAGGGTACAGGTGCGACAGGGAGGATAAAAGGGGAGGCAAGTGAGGAGGGGCAGTGGAGGTTTAGATCCCTGAAAACAAAACCACAACACTTCGAGAAGATATTCCTAGTGATCGCCCAGGGAAGATATATGTGTGGAACTGAGAAATGAGAATGGGTCATCAGTTTGATATGACTGTATTACAGGCCCCCAGTAGTCAGCGGGAAATTAAGCAGCAAAAATGTCGGGACTCTCAGATATCTGGAAGTATGATAGGGATTTTAACTTTCTAAACTGAGACTGAGACTGCGAAAGTGTTCTGATCTCCGAGGGGAGGGATTTGTTCAGTACGTTCAATAAAACTCTCTCCGTCAATATGTAAATGACTTTTATTTATCTCAAAAATATACTTATTCATAAAATGATTTGATGGTCTGTACATTTGGTCATGCAATACATATGTCCACATTTACAAACGCAGATTCGAATTTATCCTTTCATATACAGGTCTGTGCATTTTTTAATCTTATACATATATTTGGCTGAGGCATCAACAGAGCCCAAAAAACGTCCGCATGGGCCCCCTGTTCTTCTTTAGGAAGGCCAATCTGACACGGTGGTCTTTCCCCACCGCGCCTTGGCAGCAGCTGCCCCAAGCTTCAGCGCGTCCCTCAACACGTAGTCTTGAACCTTGGAATGTGCCAGTCTGCAACACTCGGTCGGGGTCAACTCCTTCAGTTGGAAGATCAACAGGTTTCGGATCGCCCAGAGAGCGTCCTTCACCGAGTTGATGATCCTCCAGGCGCAGTTAATGTTCGTCTCGGTGTGGGTCCCGGGGAACAGGCTGTAGAGCACGGAGTCCCGCGTCACGGCGCTGCACGGGACGAACCTCGACAAGCACCACTTCATTCCTCTCCAGACTTCCTCTGCATAGGCACATTCCAGAAGGAGGTGTGTGACAGTCTCGTACATCCCGCAGCGACTTCGAGGGCAGCGTGCGGTGCGGCAGAGAGTCCGGGCGTGCATGAAGGATCTCACAAGCAGAGCCCTTCTCACCACCAGCCAAGCCATGTCTTGGTGCTTGTTGGTAAGTTCTGGCGATGAGGCATTCTGCCAAATGGCTTTGACAGTCTGCTCAGGGAACCGCTCGACAGGATCCGCCCTCTCCTTTTCCAGAAGGGTCTCAAGGACGCTACGTGCTGACCAATTCCTGATGGACTTGTGGTCAAAGGTGTTTTTCCACATACATTTCTCCACGAAGGACAGGTGATACGGAACGGTCCAACTATGCGGAGCGTTCCGCGGCAGCGAGGCCAGGCCCATCCTTCACAACACCGGGGACAGGTAGAACTTCAGTACGTAGTGACACTTGGTGTTTGCGTACCGGGGATCCATGCACAGCTTGATGCAGCCACACACAAAGGTGGCCATCAGGGTGAGGGTTGCATTGGGCGTGTTTTTTCCCCCATTGCACCGGTCTTTGTACATTGAGTCTCTTCGGACCCGGTCCATTTTTGATCTCCAAATGAATTGGTAGATGGCCCGGGTGACTGCGGCGGCACAGGTCCTGGGGATAGGCCAGACCTGTGCCACATATAGCAATACTGAGAGTACCTCACACCTGATGACCAGGTTTTTTCCCGCGATGGAGAGCGACCTTTGCCCCCATCTGCCTAGTTTCTGTCTTATCTTCCTGATCCGCTCCTCCCAGGTCTTGGTACACGCCCCAGCCGTCCCGAACCAAATACCCAGCACCTTCAGGTGGTCAGTCCTGACGGTGAAGGGGATAGAGGATTGGTCGGCCCAGTTCCCGAAGAGGATGGCCTCGCTCTTGCCTCGGTTTACCTTGGCCCCCGAGGGCCGTTCGAACTGGTCACAGATGCACACGAGTCTGTGCACGGACAGCGGATCCGAGCAGAAAACAGCGACGTCATCAATGTACAGGGAGGCCTTAACCTGCAGGCCCCCGCTGCCAGGAATAGTCACCCCTCTCAGGCTCGCATCCTTCCTGATGGTTTCGGCAAATGTTTCTATGCAACACACAAACAAGGCGGGTGAGAGGGGGCATCCCTGCCTGACTCCAGATCTTACAGGGAAGCTATCTGATTCCCACCCATTGATTGAGACTACACTGACAATGTTGGTGAAGAGCAGTCTGATCCAATTTCCGATTCCCTCCCCAAAGCCCATTTTGGAGAGGACATCCCTCATATATGAATGCGATATCCTGTCAAAGGCTTTCGTCTGGTGCAATCTGATGAGGCAGGTGTCCAACCCCCTGTCCTGCACGTAGGCGATCGTATCCCTGAAGAGTGCAATACTCTCAGAGATCTTCCTGCCCGGTACAGCACAGGTTTGGTCCGGGTGGATCACCGATCCCAGAGCAGACCTGACCCGGTTGGCGATGACCTTTGACAAGATTTTGTAATCTGCATTTAACAGTGAGATCTGTCTCCAATTTCTAATTTTCTCCCTCTCCCCCTTCCGCTTGTCGATGAGGGTGACGATGCCTTTCCTCATGGATTCACTCATGGTACCTGCCCGAAGCATACTGACATACACCTCCAGCAGGTCCTGGCCGATCAAGTCCCAAAGAGCGGAATAAATCTCGACCGGTAAGCCGTTGCTTCCGGGAGTTTTATTCTTTTCGAAGGACTCGAGGGCCTTGGTCAGTTCATCCAGAGATAGCGGCTGGTCCAGCCTCTCTCGTGTTCCGTCATCTAGGCCCTCCGTGTTAGAGGACAGGAACGACTGGGAGGCTGCGCTGTCGGTTGGCTTCGAGTCATACAGGCTGGCGTAGAAGGATTTGCTGATCCTCATGACGTCAGCCTGAGATGAAGTTACCGAGCCATCTTCTTTCTTCAGGCTGCTAAGCACGGAGCTCTATTTGTGCACCTTCTGGAAGATGAAACGTGAGCACGTCTCGTCCTGCTCCACCGAGCGGACCCTGGACCGGAAGATTATCCTGGAGGCCTCCGAGGCAAAGAGTGAGGCTTGCTGACCCTTCACCTCCTTGAGGGCCTCCGTGACATCGACCCCCATCGTCTGCAGCAGGAGCAGGTTCTGCATACTTTCCTGGAGCTGGGACAGTTTTCCCCGCTTCTCTCTCGCCTCCTGGACACCTTTGAGGATAAAGAACCTCTTGATGTTCCCTTTTACCGTTTCCCACCAGTCCACTGGAGACTCAAAGAGGGGCTTCACGGTTCTCCAACCTGCGTAATCCCTCTTGAGCTCTTCAATGTTTCCCGGGGTCAACAGCTTAGTGTTCAGTTTCCACGTTCCCTTGCCCGCCCGCTGTTCGTCCTGTCGGTGACAGTCGGCCAGCAGGAGGCAGTGGTCAGAGAAGAACACCGGCTTGACGTAGGTGGATCTGACCGAGAGCGTTCGGGCCACAAACAGGTAATCTATCCTTGAGTGGATAAACCAGTCTGCTCGTGACCAGGTGTATCTACGCTGCGCTCCATCTGCAGGGGTGCTGAAGATGTCGTGCAGCTTGGCGTCTTTGACCGTTTCCATTAGGGCTCTGGACGTAGCTTCCGGTTTACTGTCCCCCCCGCCGGATCGTCCATCTGCATCAATGATGCAGTTGAAGTCTCCGGCCAGAATGACCGGCCTGGACGTAGCCAGTAGCAGTGGAAGCTGTTGCAGGATGGCCAACCGTTCACTCTTACCCACTGGGGCGTACACGTTGATTAGTCTCACGGGAGCGTTTCTGTATTTAACGTCCGCGACGAGGAGGCGCCCGTCCACCACGTCCTTAACCTCGGAGATGGTGAAGTTGCCTCCCCGCAACAGGATACCCAGGCCGGAGGCGCGGCTATCGTTGCCCCCCGACCACACTGACGGCCCGTGGGCCCACAAGCTCGACCATCTCCTGTAACTGCTGAGGTGCGGGATCCCACACTCCTGCAGAAACAGGACATCGGCTTTGAGGTTGGCCAGGAAGGCCAGCATTGAGACACATCGCGTAGCCGATTTAATGCTATGCACATTTATGCTGGCAATTTTAAACCCCATTTTACCAGTTAACGGGGTTACCAGTGTCCATTTTCTTCTGGTCTTGCTCCTGTGGGGTAGCTGCGTGCATCCCCGTGGTGACGGCAAACTGCTGGACCTTCCCAGGGCTGAGGTAGTTGTCCAGCTCCACGCTGGAGTCATTTCCCCGCTCTGGTGTCATTGTGTCAGACCCAGGGTCCGCATCGTCCAGTTCTCCATCTGACAGCCGGTCAATATGTAAATGACCCGAATGAAGAAAGGGATAAAATCTGACCTCCCCTTGGGAAGCAAGGTAGGGAAAAATGCTTGAGGTGTTGGTGGGGGAACATTTTAGTAAAGTGAACATAAATGTATTAGTTTGAAAACAGCTAATAAAAATTGAGAGGCCGGGTCTGCAAGTTAAAGCTCAATATTGGCCTTGCCTCAATCCATAAGGTACTAGTCAAGAGATTTTAAAAGTTGATATTTGGAGGCTAGTTGCATGTAAAGGGACCTCAGACACGTGGGAAGCTTTTAAAAGAGAGAAAATGAGAGTTCAGGGCCAGGATATTACTGTTAGTGTGAAGCACAATGCTGACACAAGTAGGAAACACTGCATTCCTGGGAATATGGAGGGTATGGTCAAGGAAAAGTGGGCACATGTCATATATAGCCAGCTGGATTAAGGGAGTCTCTTGAAAAACATTACGGGTGTATTAATACACTTAAGAGGGAAATAAGGAGGGCCCAAAGGGGACCTGAGAAAGTTTTGGCAAACAAGTTTTAGGAAAATCCTTAGGGATTCTACAAGAATACTAATAAAAAATGATTAACTCGGGACAAAATGTGGCCCCTTAAAGATCAATGGCGCCATCAATGCGTGGAATCACATGAGAAGGGTGACATCTTAAACAGAAAATACACATTACAACTTACTGTGGACAATGGCTGGGAAATTCAGGGAAATGAACAGTGTTATCTTCAAAAGAGTCCACATTACAGAGCAGGAGGTGCTGGAGGATTTAAAATCCATAAAGACAAGACAATTTCTGGGAACTAATCAAGTTTGCCCCTGGATATTGGAGGAGGTTAGGAATGAAATTAAAGAGTCCCTCACAGAGATTCCTCTATGACTGTCAGCCACAGGTGATTAGCTGGGAGCCTAGAGGGTAGCAAATGTTGTGCCAGTATTTAAGAAAGGCTGCAAGGAAAAGGCACGACCTAAAGACCAATTCGCTCGATGTCAGTATTGCAAATGTTGTTGCAAGTGATTCCGAGGGACAGGAGTTACATGCATTTCAGAAAGTAAGCATTGATTACGGATAGTCAGAACAGCTTTGTGCATACGAAGTCATGTCTCACAAGTGAATTGAATTTGCTGAAGAGGTGACCAATAAGATAGACAGAATAAAGGAGTCATTGTCAGTAGGTTTGTGGATAATAACATCTGTGTTGTAGTGGGCATGAAATACAGTTATCAAAGGGGCTGTTGAATAACAGGGACAGAGGGATAAGGAAAAAACGATGGCGTTTAATTCAGGTGTTGGATTCAGTTAAGACAAACCAGGGAGGACTAACACAGTTAATGGTAGGACCATGGGCAGTTTTGTCAAACAGAGAGAGAGACCAAGGTGTACAGTTACATTGTTCCTTGGAAGTGGTATCATAGGCGGACAGGGTGGGGAAAGCAGCATTAGGCACACTTGTCCTCATGGGTCAGAGCAATGAGTACACGAGTTGGAACACCATGATACGGCTGTATCAGACATTGCTGGGTCCCCAGTTGGCGTACTGTGTAGAATTCAGATCATCCTGATTTAGGAAGCATTTTCTGAAACTGTACACAGAGCAAAGATTGACGAAGATGTTACTGCTCCGGAGGGTGTGACTTTCAAGGAGAGGCTGGATAAGCTGGAAAGCAAAACAGGGCGAAAGAGATAGATTCTCAGAAAGTGTTAAGGGAAATCCAAAGAGATCCTACAGTACACAAGTACAAAAAAAATCTCGAGAGACAATAGGACCTCACATGTGTGGAACCACAAGAGATGGGTGAGATCCAAAATGATTTTTTCATGTCAAAACATATTGTGGATAAAGACTAGGAAACAAAGGGAAAGGAACAGGGATGTCTTGAAAAGCGTTCCTCATTACAGAAGAGGAGGTGCTAGAAGTCTTAAAACACAAAGGGAGATAAAAACCCAGGTCCCGAACAAGTGTATCCCAGCACATTGTCGCAAAGCAGTGGTGGTTACCACGGCAGAGGTATTTGTATCATTATCCTTCATTTTTCCATTGGGTTTAGGTGGCTGAGGGGTGACCTGATAAAGGTTTATAAAGCCATGAGGGGTATACATAAGCTGAATTGCCAACATCTTTACCCCGGGGTATGGAAGTCCATAACTAAAGGGCATAAATGTGGGGTGGGAGAGAAAAGAGTTAAAAGGGACTGGAGGAGAACACTCCTCACACAGAAGATGGTGTACATATTAAATGAACTGCCAGGGGAAATGGTAGAGAAAAGTACAGTAAAACACGTGAAAGACACTTGGGCACGTACACGGAGAGGAGAAGGTTTGAAGGGATATTGGTCAAATGCAGGCAAAAGCAACACTTTCAGGGGCAATGGTCAGCATGGGGTAGTTAGATGAAACCAAAGGTTCTGATTCGTTTCTGTCATTGGAGGAGGAGACTACTGAGATAAGGCATGTTGTAGAGACACTAGCAAGTTACAGAGATCGGGATCTTAGTCTGGAATGCAGTCGATTTCAAACATGTGGAGGGACAATTGAGAATGGAGAAGGTCACAGGGAAAGGAACATTTATAGGAGTTACAAATTATTGAAGACATCGGATCACGAAACATGGCATAGATAAAGTGTTGGAGGGAGAACACAGAACAGAAAGATGCCAGGCAGCATTCCCACTTTCTCATAGGAGGCCTGCTTTCCTGTATGTTGTACTGATGTTCACTCAGACAGCACAGGCCTGGATTCATAACTCTGAACTCCCGATGCTGTCTCAGTACAACAAAATTACATTAGGGGCTGTGATTGAGACTGGGGTGTGTCTGTACTGTGCTCCCCCTCCAGCATTTGATCTATGCCATGCCTTGTTAGTGGATGTTTGGAGCCATCTCATTGCTCTCTGCTCTGTGCACTGTGAGTGATCTTCCCTCAGTGCAGGTTATATTGAAGGCTCCAGATCTCCCTCCTCTTTGTCTCTCTGGCTGACCAACCATCTTCAATGAGGTGATGATAGAGACACCCAGCGGCTGGGAAGTATACTGAGTCAGGAAATTTGTAAAAACCGACAGGCGACAGAGAAATAGACTTAAACTGATGCAGTGAGGGATACACACGTCAAATGGCCCTGAGTCCCACAGAAATCTGGAAAATTGCCAGTCTCCATCCCTGGCCTGTGCTGCCTCATCTCTCTGGAGTGGAGATTTCAGTTGGATCAGGATCTGGAGTAGCTTCAAGAGCGAGAGACATTGACAGAGGCAGAAATTAGACCCTCACAGTGAGGGATATCACATGGAAAGAGACTGAGTGATATCACGAGAGTGCTGGAAGGTATCAGGCTCAAAAAATTGTGTGCGAAGAAGGGGTTCTGCTTCATGATGCTCTGGTATCAGTGCCCAGGGATAAGCAACCAGTGAGCAGGTGAAGTGATGACTTCGTGGTATTATTGCTAAAGCATGTACTCAAGTACTCAGCTAATGTTCAGGGGAAGCAAGTTCGAATCCCACCATCTGAAATGTTGGAATTTGAAACATGATAATTAATAATCCATAAATAATATGAAACAATTACTGATGTACAAAAAATCCAAACACCCATCCTTTTGAGAAGGACATCTGCCATTCTCACGTGGTCTGCACGACATATCCACAGCAAAGTGTTTGCCTCTCAAATAGCCTCTAAAATGGTTGAGCAAGCTACTCAGTTCAAGGGCAGATAAGGCTGGGTGAGAAAGGCTGGTCAGCCAGAGACACCCACATCCCCCGAGTGAATAAAAACAATCCCATTGCACTGGGCCCCAATGGAACGAGGAAGGGAACGGTGTCCTGACCAATCGTGTCAGTACGTTTATGGACGGGGCTTTAAACTGACAGAGAGGATGCAGGGAATGGGATCAGGTGAAAGGAGTTTTCCACATCCAAAGAGAAAAGATGAAGCTTTGGAACAACATGGGAATGTGGCTGAAGACAAGCAGAAATGAACAGGAAGGGATACAGTTTAAATAAAACTGTATATCAGTGAATTGGTTTGTGACAGGAGATTGTGGGAAAGAATAAATCATGCCTTTTTTGGAATGCACAACGTCTCTGCAATAAGGTAGATGAACGTTTGACACAGAAGAAAGATTTAGGCACCAGGGAGACGTGGTTACTGGGCGAACAAATGGTGGAACATAAATATTCAATGGTTCACAACCTTGCAGACATTCAGGCAAAATGGACAACGTTAACAATAATGGATAACAAAGGATTTACAGAGGAAGTATTTGGCCTCAGATCATGAAGCAGAGTCAGTCTGAATGTAAGTTCTGGCCACTACTTGCCAAGGACACAAGCAGCAGTTAAAGGTTAGGCTGCCTAACACCATTTCATTGCTCACCACTGCATTAAACAGGAAATCATTTGAATTTTTAACAAAGGCATTGTGATAATTTTGGGATATTTCAATATTTGTATAATCTGGGACAGTCACACTGACAAGAGGAAATTATGATAAAGTGCAGTTTAAAGAAATATAAAGTTTCCGAGTGAATCACAGAAAGGACAAGCTACAACGAGAAATAGAAGTAGCCAATTGCATAAGTTTGAGACGAGAACTGACCAAGGTAAACAGGCGAAACATATGCCTGTAAATGAACAGTGGAAAACATTTAAATGAACAGTGTAAATCACTCAACAAAAGGATATTAAAACAGACAAAACCTCAGCAAGGAATTCCCACCCGGCCCTCACTCAGGACAAAATGCATCATACTAGATTATCAGGCTGAGAAGATCACCGAAAGTTCTTAATATCCTGAAGTGAGAGAGTGTTTTAGCAGTAAGTTTTAAAGGGATTGCAAAGGGTCTGATAGCAGGAGTTGGACAGTGGAAAGGGGAATCATTGTCAGGATTTAATGCCACGATAGGAACAGGGAGAGGTGAAGGTGCTAGAGGTGGTGACAGTTTTACAAAGAGTGGTCAGGTTCTGAACAGTGTTACAAAACCAGGACGAATTGCTGCAGCTGCAGGGGTTTGCAGAGGTAGGGAGGGACATGTGTATTTTTATTTATTCATTCATGGGATGTGGGTATCACTACCTTGACCAGCATTCTTTGCCCCAACTGATAATCGCCCAGACTTAGCTCACAGTTAGACATATTGCTTTGGGTCTGGAGTCACATGTCGACCAGACCAGGTTAGAATGTCAGATGCCCTTCCCGAAAGGAGGTACGTGAACCCGATGAGTTTTTCCGACTGATCAACAATGCTTTTATAGTGTCCTCACCAATTTGTTAGGTAAAAACAATGACAGCAGATGCTGGAAACCAGAGTCTAGATCAGAGTGGTGCTGGAAAAGCACAGCAGTTCAAGGGGAGCGTGAAATGGATAGGTGGAAAAGAAGATAGACAGGTAGGACAAGTCATGACGACAGTGTTAAGCTGGAAGTTTGGAACTGGGGTGAGGTGGGGGAAGGGGAAATGAGGAAACTGTTGAAGTCCACATTGATGCCCTGGGGTTGAAGTCTTCCGAGGCGGAAAATGAGGCGTTCTTTCTCCAGGCGTCTGGTGGTGAGGGACCGGCGGTGAAGGAGGCCCAGGACCTCCATGTCCTCGGCAGTGTAGAAGGGGGAGGTGAAATGTTGGGCCACAGGACGGTGTTGTTGATTAGTGCGGGTAACCCAGAGGTGTTCTCTGAAGTGCTCTGCTCGGAGGCGTCCAGTCTCCCCAATGTAGAAGAGGCCGCATCGGGAGCAATGGATCCACAACATGACATCCCAACTCCCTATTCTCAATGCTCTGCCCAATGATGTTAACCATCCCAAACGCCTGCTTCACCAGTATGTCTATCTGTTACACCACTTTCAAAAAACTGTGCACCTGCGGCCCTGGGTCAAAAATTTACCACACAACCCAGGGCCCGAACATTAACTGTACAAGTTCCACCCAGTTTTGTTTCACCAAAATGGAATACTTCACATTTATATAATTAAACTCAATCTGCTATTCTTCAGCCCATTATCCCAGCAGTACTGTTCTTCCTGTTGTATCACAGGTAACTTTCTTCACTGTCCACTTTACCATCAATTTCAGTGTCACCCAAAAAACGTAATTACCAGGAAACCAATATTCCCTTCCAAACCATTTATCCAAATGACAAAGTACAGTGAACGCACTACACCGCTGGTCACATGCCTCCAGACAGAAAAACAACATGTCTCCCTCTGTCTCCTCCGATCAAGTCAATTTTGTATCCAGTTCACTAGCTCCTCCTGCATATCATATCCTTTTGCATTGATCTGAGCTTACCACATGGAAGGTGGAACAAAGAAGAGTACTGCACAAGACCCTTCGGACATGATGTCATGCCAATCATTTATCCAACTGTAAGATCAAACTAACTATGTACCCTTCATTTTACGATAATCCACGTGCCCATCCAAGTGTCTAATTTTACTACCACAGATGGCAGTGCATTCCACCCACCCGCCAGTCTGTTAAAAAAAAACTACCTCTGACATCCCCCCCTTAACCATCCTCCAATCACCGGAAAATTATTGCCCTACCAATAGCCATTTATGCCATGCAAAAAAGAAGTCTCGTACTATTCACTGTCTATGCCTCACAACATCTTGTTCACCTGGACCAAGTTGTCCCTCACCTCTCTTCACACCAATGAGAAAAGCTTTAGCTGCCTCTACCTTTCTTCATAAGACATGCTCTCCAGTACAAGCAGCATTCTGGTAAATCTCCTCTTTACCCTCTCTAACGCTTCCACATCCTTCCTGTAATGAGGGAACCTGAACTGAACACAATAACCCAATGGGATCTCACCAGGGCTCTCACGTTTTTAAACCTCAATCCCCCAGCTGATGAAAGTCAACACAACATATTCCTTCTTAATTACCCTATCAGCTTGAATGGCAACTTTGATGGATCTATGGACATGGAACCAAAGATCCCTCTGTTGTTCCACATTGTCAAGGTTCCCGTCTTTAACCCTAAAATCTAAAATCAAATTCGACCTTCCAAAATGAATGACTTCACACTTCTCCAGACTGAACTCCATCTGCCACTTCTCTGCCCAGCTCTGCATCCTGTAAATGTCCCGTTGCAATCTACAACAGGCCTCGACACTATAAACCACTCCACCAACCTTCATGACATTGGAAAACTTACGAACCTACTCTTTCACACCCAAATCCAATTCATTTATAAAAATAACAAACCGCAGAGTTCCCGGAACGGATCCCTGCAGAACACCACTGGTCACCGAGCTCCAGGATGAATGCTTTCCATCTTTCATCACCCTCTGTCTTCTGTGAGCCAGGAATTCTGTATACAGACTGGCAGGTTTCCTTGTATCCCATGCCTCCGTAATTTCTGAATGAGCCATAAACGTGTTTTGTCACATTCTCGAAGGATTTGTGAGGCATGACCTGCCCCTTACAAAGCCATGCTGATTATCTCTAATCAAACATTGAATCATAAATCATGTCTTAGAGTCCTCCTCAACAATCTGCACACCACAGACATAAGACTGATAGGTCTGTAATTCCCAAGATTATCCCTATTACCTGTCCTGAACAAGGGAATAAAATTTGCCACCCTCCAATCATCTGTTGTGACTCCAGTGGACGGTGAGAGTGCAAAGGTCATCGCCAAGGCGCAACAATCTCTTCCCTCGCTTCCTGTCGTGACTTTGGACATATCCCTTCGGTTGCAGCAGATTTATCTATTCTTATGTTTTACAAAATTCTCAGCACATGCTCCTTCTTAACATCAACCTGTAAACATGTATCCGTCCTTTTCATGCTGTCCTCACAAATGACAAGGTCATCTCAGTAGTAAATACTGAGGCATAGCACTTATTAATGTCCTCCCTACCTCCTCCAACTCCAGACACAAGTTCCCTCCACTATCTCTAATCAGCGTTACCCTAACTCTGGCCATTCTCTTGTTCCACATGTAAGTGGAGAATGCCTTATGGATTTCCTCAATCCTTCCCAACAAAGCTTTTTCATGCCCCCTTCGAGCTGTTCTAAGTGCATTCTTCAGTTCGTTCCTCGTACCTTCAGAGAATCCCTACAGTGTGGAAACAAGCCATTTGACCCAACAACTCCATACCAACCTTCCAAAGAGTATCCTGCCCAGACCCATTCCCCCACCATATTACTCTACATTTTCCCTGACTAAAATGCTAAACCTACACATCCTTGAACACTCTGGTTAATTTAGCACGTCTGACTCACCTAATCTGCACATCTTAGGGATGTCAGTGGATCGTGGAGCACCGGGAGGAATCACATGCAGATGATACATAAACATGCAAACTCTACATGCAGTCGCCGGGGGCTGGAATTAAAATCAGGTCTCCAGTGCTATGAGGCAGCGGTGTTAACCACGGAGACACCGTGCTGCCCCATGTAGCCCTCTACATTTATCTATCACTTGGCAATCTCCTAATTGCTGATGAAGGGCTCCAGCCTGAAATGTCGATTTTCCTGCTCCTCAGATGCTGCCTGACCAGCTGTGCTTTTCCAGCAACACCGTCTCAAGTGTGATCTCCAGCATCTGCAGACCTCACTGTCTCGACCTCCTTGAAGAGTCAATCCAGTTTGAGAAACATTGTTATTCACTCACGAAGCCATGCTGACTATCTCTAATCAGCCGTTGTCCTTCCGAATAAACGGAGCTCCTTTCTCTCAGAAGCTCCTCCAACAACTTACCCATCACTGGGCTGTAGTTTCCAGGCTTTTCCCTGCAGCCCTGAAGTGATGGAACAACACTAGCCGCCCTCCAGTTTTCCAGTACCTCACCGTGTCTGTTGAAATGTAATATCTCTGTTAAGGACACTGCAATCTCTTCCCTAGCTTCCCACAATGTTCTAGGATCGACCTAATGAGCTCCTGAGGATTGATCTACCGTTATTTGTTTTAAGACTCCAGTACTTTCTCTTCTCTGTTGAGGATTCTTTCCAAGACATCATTATTTATTTCCCTAAGTTCTTGAGCCTTCGTGTCTTTCTCCATAGTAATTTCTGACAACATTATTTTGTCTAGTATCTCACCCATCTCCTCTCGTTCCACACACAGGTGACTTCATTGATCTTTAACGGGCCCTATTCTTGACCAAGTTACTCTTTAACCCTTCTTGAAACTTGTGCAAAAACTTCTGAAAATTCAAGTAATCCATAACTTCCGTACCACCACACATCTCCGATACCCTTATCTACTCTGCCATTTATACCCAACCAACAAATAAAATCCAACAGGCCCAATAACAAATTCTATTGTATAAAATGTGTTTCTAAGGGTTCAGTTCTGGTTTCTTGACATATCCTTTCTAACACATTTCAGTATGCTCCTGAATTACTGTCAGGCTAACACTATGTGGTTTCTGACTTACAGCAGAAAGGGTTGTGGGAGTTCTTGCTTATCAATCTGAAAAAGGTACATTACAGGGTCATCAGGGAATAGAGAAGGCAAATAAAATGCTGGCAATTATTACAAAGGGAATGGCGTCTAAAAAGAGGGGGATCTAGGGGAAGGTACAAGTCAGAGCACACCTAGAATATTATGAGCAGTCTGAGTGCCCGAAGGAACGACATTCTCACATTGGATACAGGCTGCAGGACGGTCACACGGCTGAGTTCACCATGAGAAATGCAGGGTTTAATGGATAGGTAGAGGGGTGGGTCTGGGTCTGATGCTCTTCAGAGGGTTGGAACAAATTGGTTGTGCTGACTGGCCTGGTTCCACACTGTGGAGTTTCTATTCAGATTATTGACCAGCCCTGTCAACCATCCCTGTTTCTTGAACCTTGCCTCATCCCCAATACTCTCCTTATCTCTGTATTTTCATCTAGACTCTAAAATACTCTTTGCCGAGGTAAGCTTCTCCAGTCCATTCAAAGATCGATATGAGTGTCACCTCTTCCTGTTTTTAGAACCCTCTGTATAATTGTTAACATTTGTTACAACACTCCCAATCACTGTATCGTCTTGAAACTCCCATAAACATTTATACCTCTCGAAACTAATCTGGACTGTCTCAACTTGCCTTTGACATTACATAGTGAGTCTTGCTCTATATCAGTGAAGTAATTAAGTCTTGATAACCACATTATTATAAACTTCCCCCAGCCTTACACATCGAGGATCTGTAGAAGCTCTTTCCAACCGGACAGCCATCTCTGTATCTGTAAATCCCCCCACTCCCCATAATACATTCTTTCTGAGCTCCTCTGTCGTCCATTAAATATTCCATAACACTGTCTGTATCTGTGCAACCTTCACCAAAAGCACACCCTTCCCTATATATGTAGCTCCCTACACCAGTCCCTATCCCTCTCAGCTCCGTCTAACAATACAACCCTCCATGTCTGTGCATCCACCTTCAGTCCCTACATCCCTCTCTATCTGTGTAACCTTCTCCATGCATTTTTGCTTCAGTCTCCTCAAACGTCCCTGTCAGTGTAGCCTCTTCCAGACCCGAAAACCCCCCTCTCTTTAACTTACTCAGGCCATGCAACCCTCAATTTCTGGAACCTACACCTGTCGGATAAACTTTCCTCCAACTCCTCAATTCTCCATAAGCTCCTGCAGCTCTTACAGCCCTCCCTATCGACATGACCTCTTCCAGTCCCTAAAACACCAACAGTCTTTGGAGACCCTACCACCATACCGATAATTGTAATCCTGTCAGGTCCTGCAACACTCCTGATCTATAGAAATCACTCCAACAACTGTGCCTCTCCCGATCCAGTTCCTACAAGATTCATTAACTATGTAACGTCCTCCCGTCACTGTCACCCACCCTGCCAATATAAGCTCCTCTTGTATCTCCAAAAATTTACTCATCTCCATAACCTTCTCGAGCCCTTACCCCCATCTGTGTAAACATCACCCTCCCCTACAACCCTCCCTACCGCAGGAACTTCCTCCTGTTTATGCCATGCTCCCTTATCTGTGAAACTGTCTCCAACCAAACTTGCTACTCCAATCTCTGAAGAAAGATACATATTCCACAGCCTCCATGTCTAAATAACCCCCAGAACCTAGGCCTTCCTGTATTTATACATTTATTCAGTCACGACTACCCTGCATATCTCTGTTTGTTCTTCCAATCGATACAAACATCTTTATCTCTGTAATCTGCTCAGTTCCCTAAAAATTTCCCTCTCTGTGATCCAGCCCTGTGCTACAAACATCCTTATCCCTGTAAACTTCTCCATCCCTCCCAACATTCTCATCTTCATGAACCCCTGTCAGCCCTACAGCTCTCCACATTTCTGTGACACCCTGAGGGTCTATGGTCCTCCTCCCTGTGAAAACACCTCCAATCCCAACAACACTCCCAGTCTGGGTCGTCTGCTCAAGATCAGACCATTGCTGTCTCTATAAACACCTCCACCTCGGACAACTCTTCCCATTTGTGTACCCTCATTCAGACCACATACTCTCCAGCTTCCTGAAGCATCCTTTTGGAATTGCAACCCTCCTAATGTCTGCAAGACCCTCCTGTCCTGATATCCCTCCCTGACTCTGTAACCCCCACCACCCTCCAGTGCCCTTTTGGGGAACATGGCAGAGAAGGGAAGATTTGTAGAGTCTGGGCCATGTTATGGGGGTAGAATCCTGGGAATTACAGATATTTTCTTATGTCTGTGGTGTGCAGATTATTGGCGAGGACTCTGATAGACAGGATTTATGACGACTTGAAAACCATAGGTAAATTATAAACAGTCAGTATCGGTTTGTGATGGGCAGGACATGCCTCACAAATCTTATTGCATTCTTTGACGATATGACAGAATACGTTGATGGTTCATTCAGAAAATAAGAGGCATGGGATACATGGAAATCTGTTTGTCTGGATACAGGATTGGATGGCCCAGAGAAGACAGAAGGTGGCAGCAGATGGACAGTATTGAGCCTGGAGCTCAGTGACCAGTGGTGTTCTGTAACAATAGGCTCTGAGACTCTGCTTTTTGTGATTTTGATAAATAACTTGGATGTGGAAGTTGGAGAGTAGGTTAGTAACTTTGTCAATGACATGAAGGCTGGTGGAGTGGTGAGTAATATGGAGGGCTGCTGTCGTTTGCAGGGCGCAGAGCTGGGCTGAGAATTGGCATATGTTGTTCAATCTGAAAAAGTGTGAAGTGATTCATTCAGGAAGTCGAACTTGAATACAGAATACAGGGTTAGAAGGCAGAATGCTTGGTAGTGTGGAAGAACAGAGAGATCATGGTGTCTATGTTCATCGATCCCACAAAGTTGCCATGCACGTTGATAGGCGTGTTGAAAGGCAAATGTTATGTTGGCTTTCCTTATCAAGGGGTTCGATTTTAAGAGCAATGAGGTTTTATTGCATCTTTATAACGTCCAGGTGAGACTACACTTGGAATACTGTGTTTAGTTCTGGTGCCATCTTTACAGGAAGATGTGCAAGTTTCAGACAGCGTACACAGGAGATTTACCAGGATGCTGCCTGGAATGGAGGGGAGTTCGCATGAAGAAAGGTTGAGGGAGCTAAAGCTTTTCTCATTGAAGTGAAGAAGGAGGTGGGGTGACTTGGTACAGGTGAACAAGATGATGAGAGGCACAGAGACAGTGAATAGTGAGAGATTTTTTTCTCCTATGGCATAAATGGTTATTACAAAGCAGCATAATTTAAGGTGAATGGATGATGGTTAAGAGGGCAGGGAATGGTAAGTGGTAGGAAGGCACTGATAATGTTGATAGTAAAACTAGATACTTTCCGGACATTTAATAGACTCTTGGATATGCACATTGATGAGAGTAAAATGAAGGGTATGTCGGTTAGTTTGATCTTACAGTCGGATAAAAGGTTGGCATTGCACCATAGCTGAACGGTCTTATGCTGTACTGCTCTGTGTTCTACATTCTGTATGATAAACTGGGTAGTAAGCTCAAATCAGTGTAAAAGGATATGGCATTCAGGAGGAGCTAGTGAACGGGATACAAAATTGGCTTGATGGGAGGAGACAGAGGGTGATGGGAGATATGTTGTCTTTTTTCTGACTGGAGGCATGTGACCAGCGGTGTCGTGGGTCCCCTGTTGTTTGTCATTTGGATAAATCGTTTGGCTGGGAATATTGGTTTCTGGTAAGTAAGGTTTTTGGCTGACACTGGAATTGGTGGTAAAGTGGACAGTGAAGAAGGTTATCTGTGATACAACAGGATGAACAGTACAGCTGGGTTAGTGGGCTGAAGAATACCAGATGACGTTAATAAATAAATGTGAAGTGTTCCATTTTGGTGAAACAAACCAGGGTGGAAAGTCTACAGTTCTTGTTCGGGCCCTGGTCGTGTTGTCAGTCAGAGACCCAGGAATGCAGGTACACAGTTCTTTTAATTTTGGTGTCACAGGTAGTCAGGCTGGTGAAGCAGGCATTTGGAATGTTTACTTTTGTTGGGCAGAGTATAGAGAGTAACAGTTGGGATGTCATGTATCCGTACAAGACATTGGTGGGACCACCATTAAAGCATTGCCGATTAGTCGGAAGAACTCATCTGGTTCACTTACCTCCTTTAAAAAAGGACATTGGACACTCTAACCTGGTTTGGCTAACATGTGACTCCAGACCCACAGAAATATGGCTGACTTTGAGCTGTGCTCTGGGTAATTAGCAGGGGGGGCAAAGAATGCTAGTCCAGGAAGTGACTCCCACATCCCATGAATGAATAAAGAAAACTACGCATGTCCCTCCCTACCTCTGCAAACCTCTCCAGCCGCAATAATCTATTCTGGCTTTGTAACACCTTTCAGGCCCTGACCATTCTCTGTAACACGCTCACCACCTCCAGCACCTTCACCTCTCCCTGGTCCTATTGTGACAATAAAATCTGACAATGATTCCCCTTCCAACAGCCATCCTCCTGCGAGCAGACCCATTGCAATCCCTTTAAAACTTACTCCTAAAACACTCCCTCACTTCAGGATTTTTAGTACTTTTTGGAGATTTTCTCAGCCTCAAAATCTCATACAATCCATTTTGTCCTGAGTTAGGGAGGGGTGGGAATTTCTTGCTGTCTGTTTCAATTGAATGTCCTTTTTGTTGAGTGATTTACACTGTACCTTCAGTTTTTTTACAATGTTCATTTACGCACACACGTTTCAGTCTGTTTAGCCTGTGTACCTTGGTCAGTTCTCCTCTTACACACATGTAATTGGCTATTTTTGATTTAATTGTAGCTGGTCCAATCTATGATTTACTTTAAATCTTCATTCTCCTTTAAACTGCACTTTATCACAACTTCCCAGAGGATCTCGCCAGGTGACATTACTCATTCACTAAGTTTCATCACACAACGGTCGATCTGATATAGTTACATCCGTAGCCAGTTGCACAAATTGTTAACAAAGAAACACTGAAAAAAGTTCTTTGAACTCCGCTTCCAATATCAATGTTGTCAGTGTGACTGTCAAGAATATACATATTTTGAAGTTTCGCTGAATTATCATTATGCCTTTGTTAAAAATTCCAATGAGTTCCGGCTTAATGCAGCGATGAGCAATGAAACACTTTTCAGTGGCTAAAACTGTTCTGCTGCTTGTGTCCTTGGCAAGTAGTAGCCGTAATTTACATTCAGACTGACTCTACCTCATGATCCGTGGCCAAATGGTTTCTCTGTAATGTCTTTGTTACCCATTATTGTTAGCGTTGCCATTTTGCTTGAGCTTGCACAAGGTTGTGAACCATGGAATATTTGTGTCTACCTTTTGTTCACCCTGTAACCATGTCTCCCTGGTGTCCACCTCTCTTTTATCTCTGTGTCACAAATCCATCTACCTTATTGCAGGGAGTTTGTCCATTCCAAAAACATTCCAAACCAAGGGTGAGAGAACGTGCGTATGTGTGTGCAGCGATATGGAGTGTCTTTAAGTCTCTGAGAGGATGCCCGTGTGAGTGTGGGAGTGTGTGTGTCTGTAAGGGTCTGTGTGAGTGTCTGTATGCATGCTTTTGTACATGTGTGTCCGTGTATATGTGTGCGTGTATAGTGCAATAGTGGTCACCTGTAATGTGACATGAACCCAAGGTCCTGGTTAAGGCCCTCCCTATTGGAAATGAAATTAGCTATCAGCCTCTGCTCGGCCACTTTTCGTGGCTGCGTGCTCTGATGTTCGCCTTGGAGGATGGTCACCCGAAGATCCGAGGTAGAATGTCCTTAGACCACTGAAGTGTTCCCCAACTGGGATGGAACACTCATGTCTGTTGGTTGTTGTGCGTTGCCCATTCATCTGCTGACATAGCCTTTGCTCGGTTTCCCTGTGCTTGTTCAGTGGCTGTGACTAATGCTACTCACCATGGATTCTAATTATCCCAGTGGAGGGTTTCCATTTTTTAATGATAAATGAGCGCCGTTCAATGTGTTATCCCATAACATGAGCGGGACCATCACCGACAGCACTGGCAGGGATCAGCCAAAGAGAGGGGGAGGAGATATCAGAATCTGAGAACATTAGACTGGAATGTTCCAAAAATGTATCACAATCTGGGAACATTAGACTGGCTTATTCCAACAATAGACAGAAGGCTATCCGATTATGTTTGGTATCTTTCTGCATTTTATTGGTGGTTATTATCATTGCGGATTTATTACGCTTTTTTCGTTATTCAATATTTTTATTATCCTTTCCTGTCTATCGTTGGTGTTGGTGGTAAGTGTCACTGCCCAGATTTGCTTTTCTATAAACCAGCTATGACTGTATTACTGTTCTTTCCTATAGTCTACACTTCTTGTCACTATTATTTTCCTGTTGAAAATCTCAATCCAGATTTTCACTCTAACGGCCACTACTAGCTACATCAAGGAATGTGTTCAATTACTGTCTCTCTCTCTCTGCTTTGACAGTTTTACAGATGGGTCTCTATGTTGACAGACTCGGTTTCAGCAGCGAATGACAATTTATTGTTTCATTTCCTTTGTTATTTAAATATTAAGAGCATGAAAGTCACTCTCTACTGTTCTGGTTACAAACTCCATTTCCATCCCATCCCTGGCCAATATCTGCTACTGAAGCAGACAGGCCACAACTGTGCGAGATCCCTTTGACCATGAGCTGATTCCTGACACCATGCCCTGACCATTTCTAAGTTGAAATACTCACCACTCCAGAATATATCTCACTGTCTTAATCCATCTCCTGTTTGAACCTTGAGCTATGAAATACCGGCTTAAAGAAGCCAAAAATCTGCTGCTGACGCTCCGGCTTCAAACCTGCCCACACAAATCTGATTCGAACTCCCATCCATCTGTCATCCATGTGCACGTGGATGTATATCGATATTGTGTCTGGCAATGCCTTTATTTTAACATTCTCAAACACTTTATCTCATCTGTCCATGAGACTTCTCTCATTCTCTCTCTGTCAATTAACAAAAAGCCTGCCAGTTGTTTGTGTTTAAAATAGTTTCCTCCATGCGCGTTCCTTCTCAAACAATCAGTTTCGCATTCAACCACGCCTATCGTGCACACAAACGCACTCTCCTCCAGTCTCTGATGAACACACACGCGCACACAGCAAATCTTCCCATTGTAGGCAGTAGTCTGACGCGAGTATAACTAGCATATGATAGTAAAGTTTGCAATACTATCTATGCTTGGCAGTTAGTGCAGTTCACTGAGCAATACACGAGCATGGTCTGTACAGTTCTCAGTGCTGGGCTGACATCTTATGTTTTTGGTGGTGTTCTGTCAAGCAGATGCAGAATTTGATGTAACAAACCATTTTAGCTGATCTGACAATGCATTTATTCAATGATCTCATTCTTGTAATTTTACTCTCGAAGATCTCACTTCTCCAGTTAGTCCCACTGCCCTGTCATTTTCCCCATATTTCCACAACATCTTTTCAGTTAATCAATTGCCTGTTTCTGTCTTTAATATGAATCATTCTTTGCTTCAGTATCTTTCCATGGCCTTGGGTTTTGGTGCCCTAGTGTATCCAGTGCTGGCATTGTGAAGCTCAGAAACAGTGAAATGGTGTGTGTCAGGCTGCTGTTCACTTCTCGGTATGTCCCGTGTGATGGTCCATGGACAGGCGTGTTTCAGAAGTGATGAGACACATCCTTGTAACTTGGTGTGTACCTGTATTTGTCCCTCTCAGGTGACCTTGCGATCAGTAACATGAGGAAGCCCCTTAAGTAAAGGACCAGGTATCTAAATGATGTTACATTGCTGTCACTTTTAAAAAAAGGTTATTTTCGCCATTTTTAAAATAAGAGATCATAAAGGCCAAACTCCCTACTGAAAACGGCACAAGTAAACAACTTATGACGCTTTTAGGGTTTTTAATAAATAGTAGTAACACCAGCCTAGTAACTGATCCATAGCTGCTACGCTCTCTGAAACCTGACTTGATGCTGTTTCTTCCTAGATTGAAGAACTGTATGTGAGAATGCATGTCTGAATGTTCCTTTTTGCCAAGGGGTGTGTTTATGTGATGTTAGTAATCTGAGGCATGCAAGCCATGAAGGTGTGAGGAGGAAGTGTGGACTGCAGATGCTGGAGATCACAGTCTCGGAGTATGGTGCTGGAAAATCATAGTCCGGCAGCATACGAGGAGCAGGAGAATCGATGTTTTAGGCATAAGCCCTTCATCAGGAATGAGGTTTTTGGGCCAAGGGGGCTGAGAGATAAATGAGAAGGGAGTGTGGCAGGGGGGAAGTAGCTGGGAATGCGCAGGTCGATGAAGGTGGGGTTGAAAGTAATAGGTGATAAATGGACACAGAACGCCTCATCTACTGCATCCATTACACCCAATGTGGTCTTCTCCACATTGGAGAGACAGGACGTCAACTTATGGATCATTTCAGAGAATATTGCTTGGACAGCCACATTGACCAACTCCACAGTCTTGTGGCTGAACACTTTAACTCCCCTTCCCACTCTGTCAAGGACATGAGGTTTCTTGGCATGCGCCATCGCCACTCCCTAACCATCAGAGACCGGAGGAAGAAAGCGTTATCATCTGCATTGTGATCCTCCAACCACAGGGGTCATGATGGATTTCACCAGTTTCCCCACTTGCCCCAACCCCACCTTCTCCCAGTCCAAGCTTCCAACTCAGCATCGCCCATTTGAACGTTCCCATGTGTCCACCTTCCATCCCATCGGCCCCACCTTCATCTACTTATTAGATCAAAGCAGGCAGCTTAGAAAAATGCCAAGTGTTGTAGTAAGCCAGTGGATTCAGAGAAATGGAAGACCCAGTAAAGGATGGCCAAGGAACTGAGAAGAAAACCCAAACGGTAAAGTATGCATACAAAAGAAAAACATAAAGCCTGCTAAAAAGCTTCTGTCAATGTATGAAACAAAAACAAAAACAAGGTCAAATGTGGGACAGTGAATGTGCGGGCAGGATAATTTATTGTAGACAACAGAGAGATCACAGGGAAAAGAAACAGTTATTTTTTGCTCCATCTTCAAGGAAGAATATCCAGAAATACCAAGAGACCAGGGGACTTGTGTAAGTAAAATCTAAGATCATTCATATCAGTGAGTATGTTGTCTTTGAAAAGATAGCTGGATTGAGTATTGACAAATCTGACAGAACAGATGTAGTTCATACAAGAGTTTCAGACGAAGCAGCAATAGACATATTGATTGCATTGCAGATTTTCATGTTATTTTCCTACACATTGCTGAAAGGCATTTAGCCAATCTGAATAAGGTGAACGTTATTAATATTATCCGACAGTTTAAGAAAGGATGAAGTTAGAGAGTGGTGAACTACAGACCGGTTAACTTGTCATCCGCGGTCGGGTGTCTGTTGGAGTCAATTACAAAGAACGTGCTGCTAGATATAGAGAAGATAATGGCAAAACTGGGAAGTATGATAACGCATCGATAAAATGAAAATCATAAGTGGCAAACTTTTTTTTTTGAATGGTTTGAAGATGATTCTTATGGGCACAGGCAATGAAGAGCCAATGGATAACGTATAGTTGGATATTCAGAAACATTTTTTTAAGAACTCACACAGTAAACTCATAAGAAAAACTAAAGTGCAAGGTATTGGGAAAACTATATGCAAACGGGATACTTAACATTAGGTTTACATTCATGTAACTGTAATTGCAATGGAGAATATGTCGTGAACCAATTGCATAGAGTGTTGGTGAGACTAATCTTAAAGTATTGTGTACCGTTTGGAGTCCCAATCTAAGAATATATTGACTACAGAGGAACTGCAAAAGGTTCCAGATTAATCCATAAAATGGCAAGATTGCCTGATGGGGACACTCAGCCAGTGATCTTGAGGTTCATAAGCTGATTGTAGTGAAACTTAGAAACATCGAGGGGACTGAATACCAGAGGAACATGGAGAAGTGCAAATAGGCGAGATTAGCGAGAATCCTACGATATTCTACATGGGCAAGTAGAACAGAATAATCAGCCAACAGTTAGTGTACATTAGAAACCAAAGGGGCAATCTGTGTGTGAAGCTGCTGAACATTGATAGATTATTACATGAGACATTCATATCTATTTTATTTCGGAGAAGGAGGAGGTAGGTACAGATTTCGAGCAGATGGACTGGAAAGCTCTTGAACGGATTGATGTAAAATACGAGCAGGGATTTGAGGCTTTGTCCGGTATAAAATTGGACCAATCCCCGGGTCTGAATGAGTTGTATCACAGGCTACTGTTGCAGTCAAAGGAGGAAAGACCCGGACTGAAACTTATCTGACCATAGTGGAGGAGCCAGAGGACTGGAGACTAGCTAATATGATTCCCCTTTACATTAAGGGTGGTAGACATAGAGCAGGGAACTATAGACGAGCGAGCGTGAGATCATTGTTAGGGAAACTACTGGAGAAAATAGGGACAGAGATGATTGAACTCCAATCAGAGTGGCAAGGTTTGATCAGGGATAATCATCATGACGTTATCAGAGGGAAGTCACAACTAATGAATTTGATTGAATTTGAGGAGGACGCTTATTTAGTTTTGCAGCAAGGCCTTTGAAAAGGTTCCACATGGGAAACTGAAAAATACAGTAAAATCTTACAGTATCAAGGATAACTTGACAAGTTATAACCAAAGTTGACTTAGTGTCAGGAGACAGAGGGTGGTGAGAGAAGGCTGATGGTGTGACTGGAGACTAGTGTCCCCTGGTGTACCACAGGGATAAGTGCTGTGTCCTTTATTGTTTGTGTTTATTCATAAATGGTGTAGATGTGAATCTGCAGGGGGTGGGTAGAGGAACTGGGAGTTGTGATAAATAAGTTTGCATTTGATAAAATGATTGGCCGGGTGGTTGGCAGTGAGGAGGAAGGCCTTATGTTGCAGGAAGATACAGAAGGAATGGTCATACGGGTGGATCAATGGCAGATGGAATGTAAACCTGATAAATATGAGATAATGCACTTTGGAAGAAGGAACCAGACAGGGGAGTATTCAATGAATGGCACCACGCTAGGAAGCTCAGAGAGTGCTCTTCCACACATCCCTGAATGTGACTGGACAGGGTAATGGACTAGTTACGAATTGGACCTTGGGTGCAGCGTTTATTAATCAGGGCATAGATTATAAGCGTTATACAAGGCTTTGGTTAGGACAAAATTGAATACTGTATGCAGTTCTGGGAGCCACATGACAGGAAGGTTGTGATTGTACTGGAGGGTGTGCAGAGGAATTCACCAGGATGTTCCCTGGGATGGAGCATATCAGCTATGGAGAGAGGCTGGACAAGCTCTGGTTGCTTACTTTGGAGCAGAGAAGGCTGAGAGGGATGCGATTCAGAAGGGTAAGATTATGAGGGGCATGGACGGCGTGGATAAACAACAGCTGTTGCTTTTAGTCAGAGGATCAAGAACAAGGGAGCACACCTTTAAAGTGAGGTACAGAGAGGATTTTATTTTTCTTTTCATCCAGAGGATGTTAGGGTCTGGAATGCACTTGCAGAGAGGAGAGTTATCGTGGGTCACCCCACAACCGTTAGAAAGTGCTTGGACGAGCACTTGGAAGTGTTATAGCTATGGGCCTGGTGTTGGAAAGTGGTACTAATATAGATCGTGCTGTATTTCTGTTAGCACAGAGTCTATGCTCCTCTAAGTGTATTGTATGGATAGTCAATTATTGAGCAGCTGGAGGCATGAATTGATCGGTTTCTGAAGAGTATATTCACAAGGGCTACAAGAGTGAACTGTAATAGCTTGTTAAATCATGCCAATGTGAGAAGTATGAGAAGATAAGTGCAGCTTCCTTACAATCTGAAACCAGAGAATAGGCAATGGAGAACAGGGAAATGGCAGAAATATGAACCCACTACTTCAGTTCTGTCTTCACAAAACTTTCTAAAAACACGAGGAAAACCAAGTCTGGTGTGGGAAAATGATATAGTACATGGAACATCGAACATATTTAGTAAATGGTTTAGGAGAAATTATTGGGACTGAAAATAATGGTTATAGACAACAATAACATAAATTTATGAAATGGGAATTAAGATTGAGAAACAGACTGGGAGATAAATGAAAGAGGAGCAATGGATGTAGTACATTTGGATTTTCTGAAAAAAACTTTGGTAAAGTGCCAAGCCTAGTTTGCAAAATCAAACCTTAGTGGATTTAGGGTAATATACGGACATGTTTCTAGAATGGGACAGCTTGCAGGAAACAGCGAATACAAATAAACAGACTCGTAAAGCAAGAGCCTGACATTGTCTGTAAGGTATGATTCTGTGAGTCTGCAGGGGCGACAGGATTGAGTTCACGGTAACCCTTTTCCAATACCGATGCTGCTCCCGGGTGTTTTGTCTGATTTTATCCTTTAAGATCTCGGAACATTTTGATATAATTAGGTATCTTGCTTGGCCGTTTCAGAGACCATTGAAAAGTTTATCACATGTCTGTGTGTCTGGAGTCACGGTTAGTCAAGATCAGGAAAGCACAGGAGATTCACTTCCTGAAAGTACTTTGGGGAAGGAAATTGGTGCTGACAATCGACATTGGCTTCAAGGTCATATTTCTGACACCAGATTTTGCATCCTAATATTTTGTTAATGATTTGTAACTTCCACAATCTGCCAGAGCATTAGCCTGGTCTAGATTAGTAATCCAGAGACATCTCCACAACAACACCATCTCCACATAGGGACCTATCAGAAACCATACTGAGCAGGTTATTTCTGTGCTGCTTGACGGCTCTGTCAAAAATAACTCCCACCAATTTGACTGTCGTGATTGTACTGAGGGAGTGGTAATTGGTCAGATTGTAAATTATTCTACTCTTAGGGGATGGGACATAGCTGAGTAATATTCCACATTGTCAGGGAGATGTTAGAGTTGAAGCTGGAACGAAACAGCTTTCCCAGGGACACGGCTTGTTGTGCAGCACAAGTCTTCAGTCCTTTTGCAGGAATGGTGTCAGGGCCCATTACCTGTGTCGCATCTGCTGTGTTCAGCTGTTTCTTCATCTCACGTGCATGGAATTGAATTGATTAAAGACTGGCATCTGTGATTCTGCGGGCATCATGGCGATGGTGAGATGGATCATCGACTCAACACTTCTTGCTGAGGATGGCACAGATACTACATCCTTGTCTTTTACACTGATGTGTAGGCCTGTTCGATTATTTAGCCTGTTCGAATGATTGGGATAAAGGTTCCTTATTAAATTGCTTATCAACGAAGATGCCCCAGAAAAGTCTACTCAGTTTACTTCCATTGAGTTAATAGCGTACATGAAGTGAAGTCATTTGAATTGAATTAAACCTAAATTGACAGGATCGAAGTCGGAGATCTCACACTTGGATTATGTATGTGAGGTGAGGGAGAGATTAGATGGAGTAGATAAGTGAACTAAACAGCACCTGAAGAGGGCACAGCAAAGAGTGAAGCAGGTGGGGAATGACATATTAGTAGTTTAAATAATGCTCAGGATACCAGAAGCCAACTGAACTTGAATATTATTGTTCGGACACCTGGAGAGCAATCAAATTTTGAGAATTATTGTACCATGGGGAGTATATAAACCCAGCGTTTTGAACACTAGAGGGAGAGCCACTACCATTCAACAACAGAGTAACTGTTGTAGAGCAGGATTGCTAACTGACCATCTCAAACACTCTCTATCAAAGATACATGTTCATGTCAAACCTACTTGCAGTAAAACAAAATGTGACCCAGGGAGATCAGCAGCTGGAAGAGTGAACATAGCGAGGAAGATCGAGACTGTGTGGTCTTGAGATTGTAATGTTTAATATGTGGTTGGTAGAATAGCATATTTTTCCAGAGTTGGAAACAGAGAGTAAGCAGCTGAGAAAAGAGGGTCTTGCATTTGTGAGCAGCAGTTGTTTAGTGTTCACTACAAAAGTGAAGAAACTAATATGTGATTTTTTCTTTAATTAGTGGAATGTCGGAGATCTGTGCCAGTCATATTTTAACTGATTACGGGGTGAGGCGAGCCTTTCTGGGTGTTTGGTTTTAATTAACAGAGAGGTTCGACTCCACCTTGTAAATGTCCATCCTCGCTAACCCCAGTTCCCTGCAGTTGGCCCACATCCTTTTAGTCCTATCCTATCCACATATTTATCCAAATACTTTTCAAATGTTGTTAATGTACCCCTCCTCAACATCATTTGCTGGCAGCTCATCAACGTACCAGCCTTCTGTGTAAAGTAGTGGCCCCTCAGGTTCCCTTTTATTCCTTCCCCTTTAACCTTAAACTAATCCACTCTAATCCTCGATTCTCTTCACCTTGGAAAAAGACTGAGAGCATTAACCCTATCCCTACCCCTCGTGGTTTTATACAGTTCTATAAGGTCCCCCCCCCCACCCGCCAATCTCCTACACACTATAGAATAGGTCCTAACTTGTCCAACCTCTCCCTATAACTCAGACCATTGGGTCCTTGCAATTTATTCTGCCCTCTTCCTAATTTCATAAAATGCTCCCTATAACAAAGTGACAAAAACTGAACAGAATACTTCAAGCGCAGCTTTACCAAAGTCCTGTGTAACTGCAACATAAATTCCCAACTTCTGTACTCAATGTCCGGCCTGATGAAGGCCAATTTGTCAAATGCCATCTTCACTGCCCTGTCCACCTGTGACTCCACTTTCAGAGAACCGTGCACCTGAACGTCCAGATCTTTCTGCCCACTACACCCTTTAAGGCCCTCCCATGCACCATGGAACTCCTACCTTGAGTTGAGTTTCCAAAATGCAAGTCATCACGCATCTATATTAAATTCCATTTGCCATTTCTCGGCCCACTTCTCCACCTGATTAAGGTTCTGCTGCAATTTCTGATAAACTTCCTCACTGATCACGCTACCACTTATTTTAGTGTCATCTGCAAACTTACTAATCATGCCTTGTACATTCTCAACCAAATCATAGACAATAAACAGCAATGGACCCAGCCGACAGTCTGACAAGCATACTTCTGCGAAACCCTCTGCTTCCCACCATCAAGCCAACTGTGCATCCAATTGGTCAGTTCCCCCAGCGTTCCACGTGATGGAACCTTCCAGAACAGCCTGCCATGAAGAAGGGCTTTTGCCCGAAACGTCGATTTCGAAGCTACTTGGATGCTGCCTGAACTGCTGTGCTCTTCCAGCACCACTAATCCAGTAGCTTATCAAGGCCTTACTGAAATCCATAGAGACTACGTCTACCGCTCTGTCCTCATCGACCTTCTTGGTCACTTCATCAATGAACTCTAACAAATTTGGGAAGCATGATCTCCGACTCACAAGTCTATGCTGACTGCTCCGAATCAAATCCTGTGTAAGTAATGGGTGCAGGCAATGGTATCTTGTGCTTCATTGTAAGATGATTCGAGTACCTAAGTAAAGCCACCTTCCAGCTGTTGTAAAGCCTTGCTGAGAGAACATTTTGGGCACTCTGTACAGATTTGTTCTCCTTTGTCAGGAATTATCTCCTTACCACAGACACGGGTCATGGTATCACAAGGATAGAGTGAAGAAGCTGAGTGGTTAATCTGTAGAGCTGTGAAAGAAGAAGAAATGGTGACGTTAAACACGAGGATTGGCAGCAATCATTTACTTCCAGAAGAGATATTGACAGGGTAAGAAATTCCATACTTTACCTAGGATTGGTTGGTTTGATTTATTACCAAGTGTACCTCAGTATAGGGAAAAAACTTTATTTATGAGCAGTGGAGGCAGGTCATAGTAAGCATGGCCAGATAGGTTGGAAATAGGCTTGGAGAGAGGAAGGCACACAGGATACACTACACAGTACATGCACTCGACAAGGTCAACATGAACAAGATCAGCAGTTTTTGAACTTAGAGAGTCCATTCATCAGTCAAACATGACTTTCCTAATCGTTTATATGCCTAAATTAACTCTTCCCCACATTGTTGTGCAGTCGGCGTGTGACCATGTACTGAACGTCATGTTGCTCACAATCCCCAACAGCAGCCATAATATCTTCATTCTGAAACAGGTAGCCATTCCCACCAGCTTCCACCCGACATTGAGAACACCAGGCTGTCTTCTCGGAAATGGAAGGTGCCTTCTTGTGACTTCATACAAGACACATGGCTTCCCTCCTCACCACTAGAAAACCACGTTAAAGACCCACGTGTGTATCATGAGCGACGGAGCAAGGAGGAACAACGTGGAGCAGTCTGTCTGTGCAGCATCTGCTCCACTTGTTCATCATGTTGGAGCATCAATTAGGAGATAGCAAGGACAGTGGATGCTGGAGATCAGAGTAGAGAGTGGTTTGCTGGGAAATCACAGCAGGAGAGTCGACGTTTTGGGAATAAGCCATTCATCAAGAATCAGCATCAATTACCTCATTCTGCCACTGTGTCAGTGAATTGAGGTGGGAATGGCCTCCTACTGTTTCTGTGTAAGTGACTCAAGGGACTGATTGGCTTCTTCCTCGTCCGATTGGACAGGGCCAAGGGCCTGACTCCTGGTTCCTGTTTGACAGTTTGATGTGCTGACAAGTGTGATGATGCTGTAGCTTTAAGAGATTATTTTGTTCTGGTTTCTTTTAAGAAAGTGATCGAACGATCGTTATCAAGCTGGATATTTAAGACCATTTGAGTAAACAACGAGTGAGGCCGAAGGTTTATTTTAATGCAGATGGAATGGGTGTGGTCAGCTCTCACAGATTATGATCTCTGGGTTTTGGTTTCTCAGTAACATCAGAAACTATTGGGGTCTCCACAGAGTTGAAAGCTTTAATGCATGTCTCCTGGCTGCTAATCTCTCTGAATTTTCTCTTGATGCTGTTTTTAAACCCTGAATTGGAGAAATATTTGTGACATTCTGTGTCTGAATATTACTTTATGCCAAGGGCAGTGTTTATAGGATTTTCCAGTACTGGAACAGTTCATTAGTATTAGTTCCTAGATTTATTATTCTGTTAATTTGTCCAATATAATGACGTTTTTCTAAGTTCTTCTTTCTTTGGTTTTATTTCATCTTTCGTGTTTAAGTAGATGGTGTTTTGCTTCACACCGAGTATTTTGACCAGTCACATTGTATCTGGAACAGACACTTTACATTTCCTTTAAAATAAGAAAACATTGGAATCTAGGCTACCGCCATCAATTTTTTTCGAGGGGCTCTGGTGTGGCCCACCACACTAGACTCCTTCTCTCCCTGAGTAATAGGCTGGAGGCACTGAATTGGCTTTCCCTGTTCTTCCCCAATAGTGTCAATGGGCTGAAAAGCTTCCTCATATTCCTGTGAAACCAGCGTGAGGTGCAGAATGAACTCTTATTTTACTGTGGCAATGTGCCGTGTCAGACAGTGTTTTTGCATGAATGTTATGGACCCTTCAACAGCACAAGCCTCAATGGAGTCTGGAACTTGCTGCACATGGACACAGACCAGTTCAGGATCTGACGGGGGCATAAAATTATTCTGAACATTGGGAATCTTCAGTGACTATTCCCACTTCTGATCTTATGGTGGGGAGGGCGAGGGTGGGGATACATTGGTGAAGCAGCTGAATATGTTTGTGAAGAGAAAGCTACCCTGAGAATCTCCCACAGAGGTGACCCAGGACTGAGATGGTGAACATCTTCCTTTGTGCCATGTTTGACTCCAAACACTGGAGAGTTTACTCTGAATCCCATTAAGTCCAGTTTTGTTAAGCTACTTGATGTCAACAGAAGTCAACCACTGCCTTGATATCGGTGTCAGTCATTTTTACCTGAACCCTTGTGTTAACCTCTTTTGTTCATATAATTAGGCCATGAAATAGGAGCAGCAAGATTTTGTCTTCAAACAGGTGGTATTGACTGTCAGGATTTCTCTTCTCAAGAGTGTTCGTGGTGCTAGACGAGTGAAAGTATTTGAAGAAGAGGCCAATGGATGTTAACCTGTCAGAGAGTTCAAGACTATGAAGAATTGGGTATGAAAGAGGATATGAGACCTACAGCAGATCAGTCATGATCTTAGTGAAGGGCAAGGCAGGTTTGGTGAGTCAACGACCTACCCCTGTTTCTGATGTTCTCACATTCTGTTATTGGAAAGTTAGTGGGTGTTATTTTCATGGATGTTCTGTTATTATATATTGCAGTCAGGGAGACCAGAGGATTTTGTGAGCCATCGCTGGGTGAGGTATGGGGGCTGTATTCAGTGAATCTGAGTCTACAACTGTAAAGAGAGATGAGGGCTGTCTTTCATACCCATCCTGGGTTTTCCAGTTATATTTCCCAAATCACCTCAAAGCATGTGTGACAGTCTAGAAGGGCTGAATGGTCTCCTCTGTTTCTGTGCATCAGATAAGAGCAGCAAGTAGCCTCCAACCGCTCCTGTCCAGCTGGTATGAGGGGCTGAATGGAACACAGAAATATGTGACTGAGGGACAGGAGTGGATCATTAGAGACATTGAGCCTTCTCCACCAGGCACGAAGATTGTGGCTGATTAGGTTGTGGACTCAGCCTCACTTTCCTGTCTGTATCCTATTATCCATGAATCACTTCTATGTCAAATATTTAATTAATGCAGCCTTGAATCAATATGAACACAGAGGCACGATAAACTTCCAGTGAAGAGAACTCTTGACTTGAAAGGTACCTTCTGAATTTTTCATCATCCCTCTTACAGAGTCAGAGAGTCATGCAGCGTGGAAACAGACCCGTTAGTCCAATCTGTTCACTCCGATCACAGACCAAATTTGACCTAGTCCCAGTTGCCAGCATTTGGCCAATATCCCTCCTTTTTCAGATATTTTTAAAATGTATGATTGTAACCACCTTCACCACTTCCTCTGTCAGCACTTTCTGTGCACACACACCCCTTTGTAAGTAAGATTTACCTTCAGTTCCGTTCTAAATCATTCCCCCCTCCCCTTCAACCTATGCCCTCTTGTTCTGGACTCCCCGATACTGGGGAGCAGAACGTGGCTGTTCAGAATATCCATACCCCTGATGGTTTTATCAACCTTTATAATGTCACTCCTCAGCCTCTGACACTCCAGGGAGAAACATCTCAAACTAACTGACTCTCAAACCTCCAGTCCTGGAACATCCGTGTAAATCTTTTCTGTAGACAAACGAGTTGTACGCAGTTTTCTTAAAGTGTCCTCACCAACATCCTGTACAAATGCAACATGCCACCCCAACTCTTAGACTCAGTGCTTTGACTGATAAAGGCAAATGTGCCAAATGTGTACAGCACCACTCTGTCGACCTGCGACTCCACTTTCAAGGAACAATGCACCAGCAGTCCTCGGTCCCTTTGTTCCATAATGCTTCCCTGGATCTTACCTTTCAGTGTATAATTTCTGCCCTGATTTGCCTTGCCAAAATGCAAAACATTGTATTTATCTAAATTAAACTTCATCTGTCACTCCTTGCCCCTTTGTCCCATCTAATTGTGGTCTCGTTGTACACTGCGATTATCTACTACACCACCTTTCTGATGTCATCTGTAACCTTACTAACTATGGCCCCGATATTCACATCCAAATCCTTTACATAAATGATGAAATGCAGTGAACTCAGTACTGATTCCTACAGCACAGTGCTGCTCACAAGCCTCCAGTCTGAAAAATATCCCTCTTCCTTCAAGCTAATTGTGACTAGCTTCCTCTGTATCCCATGTGACTGAAACTTCCTAATCTCCCTACCAATCGGAATATTATGAATACCTTGCTGAGGTCCAGAAAGACAATGTCTACCAAACTGCCTTCATCAATCTTCTTTGTCACCTCTTCAAAAAACTCAACTAAATTAATGAGACATGATTTCCCATGCAGGAAACCACGTTGTCTACCCAGATCAGCCCTTGCCTTCCCAAATATCTGTAAATCCTGTCCCTGAGAATCCCCTCCAACAACTTACCCACCACTGGCATCAGGCTCACCGGTCTATAATTCCCCGGCTTTTCGAGTCACTGTTTTCTTTTGTAGTCCCACTGCTCCACTGCTCACAACAAATCTTAAATATAACCAGGTTGGTGATATGGCCGATGATACTTCAGACTGGGTCAGGGTCAGTTTTATCAACCAGTCAGGCTAGTTTCTTTAATTGGCTAAAATAACAAGCTTATGATCTAGAGCAATGTTACTCAAACTATGGTGGCAAACTGTGTGGATGTTGCAAATAAAGAATCAATACTTCCCTTTCTCAAAACACTGACACACACACCCACAGAGACACACTCACACATACACACACAATGAACAAAATCTCTGCAATTTCACATTGAAAGAACCTTGTCCAAATATTAGTGTAACTCATGACACAAGGAAAAATTGAGAGATTGTCCAAAATAATATTCTGTTTCAGAAGATATTCTACTCACACAGTTGCTAGCAATGGGATTTCATCCTGGGAGAGTTAGATTTGGCTGAATTCCCTTTGCATTAGGCAGTCAGGAGGCTCCAGTGTAGCACAGTGGCTCTGTAGTTAGCACTGCTGCCTCACAGCATCAGGGACTTGGGTTCAATTCTAGTCTTGTGCAACTATTTGTGTGGTGTTTACACCTTCTCCCCTTGTCTGCGTGAGCTTCTGATGGGTGCTCCAGTTTCCTCCCAGAGTCCAAAGTTGTATAATTCAGGTAGATTGGTCGAATAGTCCATAGTATTCAGGGATTTCTACTTTACGTGCACTAGTCAGTGGTAACTGTAAGGGCTTAGGAAGGTTACTCTTTGGAAGGTTGGTATGGACTTGTTGGGCCGAAGGGTTTGTTTCCACACTGCAGGGATTCTATAAAAATAAGAATGGTAATAATGACAGTAGAATTTTGTTTTAGCTCGTACACATTGCTGTGATGAGGAATAATGAAGGAGAGAGAGTGGAATTGGCCATTTCTTCTCAGGCAGATTACATTTTCTCCCTCTCTGAGTTGAATCATACAATAATGTCATCCTCTCCCAAACTGGATCATGTGAGGTCTCCTTGTACATTTTCCAAACAATGTCTCCATCCCATTCCCTGTTCCATGTCGGTGCATCATTGCTGCTGTCATACACAGAGCCATACCCTCAGCAGAAAATGGTCTCGGTCGATTTGAAGATATGTTTATATGTCCCTACGTCATGAAAAAAATAAACTGTTTCATGGATTTAGAATACCTGTGTTAAAAATGAATGGTTTTTTAACAAATACAGAAATTGTTGGAAAACCTCGGCAGGTCTGTCAGCATCCAGATGCCTTTTACATGTTGTAGTTGTACCAGCGTTCACCACTTCTTCTGACAGCTCATTCCATACGCACACCACCCTCTGCGTGAAAAGGTGCCCTTTAGGCCTCTTCAAAATCTTTCCCCTCTCACTTTCAACCAATGTCCTCTAGTTTTGGATGCCCTTAACCTCGGGAAAAACCCTGACTACTCACCCTATCCATGACGGTTCTGATTTTATAAACTGCTACTGCTGCGAAATGTGACTCCAATCAACATGAATGGCTGTACTTACAAAAATCCCGGGCCTAAATGCTGAAATTCAACACCGACTCCTGTTCTTTCTCCATCAAGTCACAATTCTAAAACCAGTTTAATCAGTTTGTTCAGATGTATTAGGAGACACCTCTGTGGGATTTACACCTCGACATTTGTGCCCGGAGGTAGGGACACTAGCTCCACTTGGCAATACCCATAAAGCTGTAACAGTGTTCTCCTGCGCGTTTGTTCATCAGCCTGATATGACATGCTGTGACATACCTCTGCAACAGGCAGGACATGAATCCACACCTTCTGGTCCAGAGCTAGGAACACTCCCAAGCAAGTTCAGGAATTGTAATCAAACCTAGAGCCATTGCTCAGAGGCAGGGACACTACCCACTACAATACTATACCCAGATTTTGGGGTCAAATTTTAAGGGCTACCGTTCAGCTCGGTGTGGATTTATTATAATCAGGTTACCATTACATAACTACACAAAGCACTTTGTTTTGTTAAACAGTACAAGATCGAAATGAACGATGAACACCTTTAATCGCTATTATCTGTAGTCTGCAATATTAGGGAAAGAATTCCTGCAGACTTACTCTGCCCAATGAAGGATCTCAAATTGATATTTATTACTGAACACCAGCCATGGAGAAAGACCATAATTTCTGGTCCCAAAACACCGATCCGTATAAACCAACTCTCACATGTGTCTGCCCTCTGCCTAAAACCGTGAAATGACACCAGGCCGGTGATTACTGTCCAGTCTCTCCTCCCCACTGACTGTGTCTGCAAACCGTCCATCCTCCCTCTAACCACACAAGGCAAATCAAGGCTGGAGTGTGCAGGCCTCCTGGAGACGGGATGGGCATCTTAAAATTAAATGGGGAAGGTGAGGGGGTTGTAATATCACTCACTGGGCAGAGGAGTGGCAGATGGAGTTTAGTTTGGATTAATGCGAGGTATTGGATTTGTAAATCAAACAAGAGCAGGACCCATACAATTAAAAGTAGGACCTTTGGCAGTGTTGTAGAACAGGGACCTCAGCTGTCAAGTATAATTCTTTAAAATTTGCATCTCATATAAATTTAAAAATCACACAACACCAGGTTATAGTCCAACAGGTTTAATTGGAAGCACACTAGCTTTCAGAGCGACGCTCCTTCATCAGGTGATTGTGGAGGGCTCGATCGCAACACAGAATTTACATCAAAAATTTGCAGTATGATGTAATTGAAATTTTACATTGAAGAATTGATTGTCTGTTAAGCGTTTCATCTGTTAGACTACAGTGATAGTTTCACTTCTTTCATGTGTAAATCACAAAACTCTTTTTTTTTAAAAAAAGCTTCATTCTCGGGTTAGCTGTTAACAATGGTGATAGCTAGACAACATGTTGAAGGTGTTCTCCCCCTGTGTTCTCAGTCTATGACCTGATGTTTATATTGATTCTGATCTAAAAAGTTAGATAACAGAGTTTTACATAATTTCATGCAGTTTTTGAGCTCAGAGTTCCGCATGAATTATGCAGTTTTTGATCAAAGTGCAATGTAACTCTGCGAGTACAAAAAAAATTCACCACACAAAATATGTGTGCATGTGGCTCTTTGTCTATCTGTGTGTCTGTGTGTGTGTGTGTGTGTGTCTGTCTGTCTGGGGTGTGGGTTGTGAGTGTGAGAACGTGTGTGTGCAGTGAGTGCAGAGTGTCTTAAGTCTGTGAAGGGGTGCATGTGTGGGAGTGTGTGTGTCTATAAGAGTGTGTGGGTGTCTGTGTGCGCGTCTGTGCGCACCTGTGTCCGTATATATGTGAGAGTGTGTGTGTGTAGGATTATCTGTGTGTGTGTGTGTGTGTGTGTGTGTGTGTGTGTGTGTGTGTGTGTGTGTGTGTGTGTGTGTGTTTGTGTGTGTGTGTGTAGTGTAATGGTGATCACCTGTAATGTGACATGAACCGAAGGTCCCGGTTGAGGCCCTCCCTATGGGTACCAAACTTAGCTATCAGCCTCTGCTCAGCCACTTTCTTCTGCTGCCTGTCCGGAAGTCCACCTTGGAGGATGGTCACCCGAAGGTCCGAGGCTGAATGTCCTGGACCACTGAAGTATTCCCAACTGGGAGGGAACCCTCCTGTCTGTTGATTGTTGTGTGGTGCCCAAACATCCGTTGTTGTAGCGTTTGTTCGGTTTCACCAATGTACCATGCCTCCGCGCATCCTTGCCTGCAACGTATAAGATAGACAACGTTGGCTGAGTCACATGAGTATCTGCCATATACAAGGTGGGAGGTGTTCCCATGTGTAATAGTGCTATCTATGTCCACAATCTGACAGGTTCTGCAGCGTCCACCGTGACTCTGGGGTACCTGGACCAACCAATCCAACCACCCAGTGGCTCAACACTTCAACTCCCCCTACCACTCCAGCAAGGACGTGCAGGTCCTTGGACTCCTCCATCGCCAGACCATAGCAACACGAGGGCTGGAAGAAGAATGCCTCATCTTCCGCCTAGGAATCCTCCAACGACAATGGAAAAACTCAGATTTCTCCAGTTTCCTCATTTCCCCTCCCCCACCTTGTCTCAGTCCCAAACCTCGAACTCAGCACCACCTTTCTAACCTGTAATCTTCTTCCTGACTTCTCCACCCCCACCCCCAACCCCACCCCCACCCACACCTCCTTCCACCTATCACATTTCCAACGCTCCTCCCCAAGCCCCTCTTCCCTAACTTTTATCTTAGCCTGCTTTTGGCACACTTTCCTCATTCCTCAAGAAGGGAGCATGCCCGAAATGTCGATTCTCCTGATCCTTGAATGCTGCCTCACCTGCTGCGCCTTTCCAGCAACACATTTTCAAGCTGAACTTTTTGAACTGATGTGTTCCTGCTTTTTCGGGACGAGCCTTCGTTCTTTTTAGACTACCTCCCTTCAGTGTGGGAAGAAGCCCTTTGGCCCAACAATCCACACTGAACCTCCGGAGAGTAACCCACCCAGATCTATTTCCCTTTGACGAATGAACCTAACACTATGGGCAATTTAGAATGGCCAATTCACCTGACCTGCACAACGTTGGACTGTGGGAGGAAACCGGACCACGCAAAGGCAACCCACGCAGACACGGGGAGAATGTGCAAAATCCATATTGACAGCCGACCAAGGCTGGGATCGAACCTGGAGCCCTGGTTCTGTGTGGCAGCAGTGCTAACCACTGAGCCGCCATGCCACCTTGTTGACGGCTATACTGACTCCCGAGAAACCTTCAAAGTTGTGAATGTTTTTGGTCAAGTCTGGACAAACACAGGGTTGTTGACCTCTTCAGGTTCTCGCATACCACTGGCCAATCCGCTGTCGCCATTGGTGACCGTGGTGTTGATGAGGCCGCAGGAGCAGATTCTCACGTCCATCTTATCATGATGCCTAACATGATGAGACAGACTGAAAGTCCTGACAACGGTGAGTCGACCTCTGACAAACTAATGCCAACTGTTAAAGATGTGTAAAGATTTCATTGAGTTACAAATGTGTCAGCACGATAAATATTTGGTCATTGCTGAAGCTTACCCACTTCCAACGCTACTGGTAAAATGGTTGTAAATGTTTTACTCAAGGAGATTATTACCATTTTGGTTTTCGCGTTTGTCTACCTTCTGATAATGGTCCTCATTTTATTGGGGATATTGATGAGAAATTATGCTCTCAGTTTGGGATCCACCATCAACTTCATTTTG